>NW_025335268.1:61203333-61236761 GCF_004798865.1 Varanus komodoensis
TTTTGTTTATAATTTCTCAGATCTTTAAAGCCACTCTGTTACAAACCCAAATTGGAATACACACCATTATGAATGTGTTCAGGAAAAAAAATCTATCATGTAATTAAAGCTATCTGAATAATGTTTCTGTCACTTCAGAGAATGCAATTTTCGTTCCAATAATCTTTTCGACACATTAAAATGCAGAAGATCAAACAATCAACTTTTATCCTTTTAATACAGTGATAGAATAGCGCCTGTCTTAAAGCCTGTGCTTGAGAAACAAATACATGTTTGGTTTTCAAAAGTAAAACTGACACAAAGCTCAGAAAAGGTTGATTGGGTTATAATTAAGTATTTTGACCTTATTTCTTGTCCTGCTTTCCAAGAAACCTAGACTTGTTTTACTTCTTTTGTTGTGTATTATTATAACAAGAATCTTCTCCCATTCATTTTGTATTAGATTCATTCAATTATTTGCATTTAAATTGCAGCATATACACTGCTTTGTCAGAGACAAAAATATAAGCTCATTATAGTTTTTATTTCTGTGTCATCTATTTTGTTGAAAAGCCCAGGCTTTATCCGTTTTAGGCACTTCACTATCAAAAGAAGACATTTTCTGTATCTCACTGCCTTGGACATACTGCAGAGTTCTCTGCCAGAAACACTCCCCCCTTGCTTTTCCATCATCTATTTTTATGCTGATAAACTATAAATTCTGTGGGGGGTTTTTACACAAATTTTCCACAGCAATGTAAGGTACACTCGGTCAATTCCCATGGACAGCAATTTCTAGAATGGCTCTGGAGTAATACTACATCATGTTTCTCTGAGGGCGTTCTGGAACTGTGCAGAGGGCATCATGCCATTGCGAGTTTAAAAAAATAAGAAACACTGAAAAAAGGCTTGGCCATTTTATCAGATGAAGTATTGTAAGCTAGAATACACAATGAACATTTCAGGAAGCTTGTTTATCTCTGCCCAAGAAATCAGTAACACATAGGCCCCTGTTCTTGCAGTAGAGACATTATTTTGGGTAAACTCTTTAAAGATAAGGCTCTTAGTGCCTACTAGCCATTATGGCTACCTTGAATGTCAGAGCCAGGGCACCTCTCAGTACGGCTTGCTAGGGAACCTGGGATGGCAGGTCCTACTAGACTCAGGTCCTGATTGATGACTTATCACAGGCATCTGACCAGCCACTGAGAATGCTGGTCTAGGTAGGCTTCTGGTCTGACATAACATGGCTCTTCTTATGTTATTCTTAAACATAAGTAGGAAGTAGGGAAAACTTCAGTCCAGACTTATTTCAGACCCTTTTTGTGGGTTATGAAAATTAAGGTAGCATGTTTATAGCATTTTTGAAAGAATGCCCTTGAAAACAAAAAGATAAAGACTAAGCATGACCTAGTGTAATGCAGTCTCCTTGTCACCTTAAAGTTTTGCATGCATAGCACTGCTCTGCTTTTTCTATGCCAGAGAAAGATGATAATAAATCTCAATTGCTCACCTTGAGCATTGTCTGACTCACTGGGTAATATAGGCAGCACCTCTATACAGAGAAAACTTCACAGTGTATGTTGTACTGCAGTGATTATTACAATACACATTATGCATGTTCATAATTAAATGGTGTGTGCGCATATGTGTATGCACATAAACTAAATCGCCATCTAACAAATGACATTAAAACCCCCTGAGAATTACTAGTTACCCAAGTTTACAGCAGCTGGTGTGATTTGAGTGTATTATTTCATACATAAACTGTCATAGACTCTTCACCAAACTTATATGCACACCTACAGACCTGTGTTTGTGCTTCTTCTCCTTGCAAATGAAGCATACAAGTTTTTAAAAATTGAGCCAAATATATAAAGGACTCCTATGACTACTAAATTAGCACTACAGGCCAAGGAAAATTATGCTAGACCCTCCTAACTGAGGTTTACTGTCCCATTTGTTGGTTTTTATTGATTTAACATGTATCTGACTTGATTTATAGCAAGTCAGATACATGTTAAAGATAGCTATCTACAATCAGAAAAGGATAAAATTGATTTTGGATACAGATTATTTGCTTCCTATCAAGGCTTTATTTTTATTTTTTGGAAGAAAACTAAGGGGGAAGTAGCAAAGAAAAATAAGGGATTTGTCTTATGGGGAAGAAGATTCACTTGAGAGAGAGAAAAAGCCTGATCAGAAGATTGATACATCACTACTTAATGAACTTGAAGAAACTGCTAGGATAGCTAGCTGGATATTTACAAGCTGTAGAAGGGAGATTTCTGCAGTGGAATAAGTATATCGGAAGCTTGCAGAAGGAGACAGAGCACTTTAAAACACTCCAAAGGAAAAATCCCATACCATCCATAACTCTTGTGAAAGCTACAATTTGTTTTACAGATGGGAGAAGACTCACTGCTAAAGCAGATAACAGGTGTGTGAAAAGAGTGGCAGAGAATCTAAAGGAAAAAAAAGAAGGCTAATCACATTCTTCAGCCAAGAGTAAATGTTTACCATGACTTTGCTTTGCATGAGGGTGGGGATGCTTGTTTGTTTGTTTTGCCAGTTATCATATAGCAAGACACAAGACTGGACTCTATGAGTGATCCAACCTGAATGCCAACTGCCCACCAGCATAAATTCAGCAAGTTTTAGAGATCAGATCTGATTAATGTGACATTGCCCCAGATTCCCAAATCTATTAGTTTTCCTGCACAGCTCAGTTTCATGTGATACTGAGGGGGAAATAATTTCCCAATACTGTTAAAAGAATGGGCTCAATTTCCCCTTCATTCTGAAAGGAAGTGGAATAATAGAGGTCCAGGTGTTATCAATTTAACTAGACAGAAGTTGCATAATAGAGCAAACCAAATGCAAAAGCAAAGTTAGGTGAGCTGAAGAAGAATCTATTAATTATCAACATAAAGTGGATATTGCTGTTTGAGGATATAAGAACAGATGTACAACTGGAAGGAAGACTCAGGAGGGAACTACATTTCTTAATTGCACAGCAGTGCAGATTGAGCAATGTAGATCTAGTCTCTTCTAGTATCTCGTTCTTTCCAAATTTAGAGGGGGAAATGGACTCTTCCCTCTAAGGGAAGGAAAACAAATGAGTTGGTTCCTTGCTTTTCCAGGTTGTGGGCTTGACGTATCCTGTAAGGATTCACTGACGGCGATGGCTTTGGTGTGCACCATCTTCCATGTGGTACCAAATTTCCTTGTTTTCCTTCTTCACCGGTGTGGATATTTTTGCCACCGTCCAGGGTAATATTTTATCCTCACCCAGAAAAACACCAGATGGTTCGTGCATACAAAGGTTGGAGGAACACCTGAAATAATTGCTTGCTGAGATAATCGTTCCCTGCTCTTTTCCTAGGTTTGAATGAGGATGCATGGATGGAGGTAGAGATGCATCCACTAGTTCTGTTGTGCCCATAGAACTCACTGCAGCTGCATTAGAGAACAAGCACATCCCACAGCAAGCTAAGACACTCCTTTATGGATGGGAGCAGGCCAGTGGATCTCCCTTTTATGACTTCTGCTGACTAGGTCAGTGGATCTCCCTTTTATGGCTTCTTCTGCTCTGTTTCACAAGCAAGCACCTGCATTCTTTCGGATTGCTTTAGGAACTGTGACTTTTCTTTTGCACTAGTGAGTCTTGCTGGCTCACTGACAGCAGAGGTGACTGCTACTAGGATCCCCAGCGGAAAGGCCAACCACGGAATGATGTATCAAGCTATATGATACTTGTTCTATATGAGGCACCCTTCCTTCATGAGAGCCCTCTTCTGTTACGTCTTCCAAGTTGACACTGCAATATGATCTCATATCCTATATAGCATATACACCTGACTAAAGGATAAGTTCAATTGGATGATGTCTTCCGATTCTCAGGGCTTAGCATGTAAATCTTTAACAAAAACATGTTTCAACCTGGGCAACTTTTCTGAACAGTGCGCCGTGTTAAGGCATGCATCATATCACAGGAGTATGAAACTGCGATATGCATTCTTGCACCTAACAGCTGCAAAAACAAAAGAGACACCTATTGGTGAAAACATTTCCCCTAAAATTAGTCCATTGTAGCAACACAGATGTTTGAAAGTGCATACACACACACACAACATGTGTGTGTGCAGTCGCAAGCATGTATATGGAATATGTTTGCAGAATCTTTTCACACACTTTGCTTAATCACAGCCTTTAAAAATTAAAATTAACCCTAGTCTAATGCTGAAAGATCCTACCTAAATACAAGTGAGAAAAGAGCCATAAAAAATGGATTGACTGCAGATGCACAAAGACTCTAAGCCCCTAAATCTTCTGATGTCATTTTTGGGAGCACATCATTGCCCAGGACTCTTCCTGACCATCGATGCATTGAGGGACCACAAGGCTCCAGGAATAACAGAATGAAAAGCACGACTCCAATTCAGGCTTGTTAGCATCATTGTATTATTTTTCAAGCACTCAAATCATCAACTGTTGGTGGAGCTGTAGAAAATTATAAATATTTTTCAATAAGCAACCCACTCAATAAATCTCTGTTCTGTTGCACCAAAAGAGAAGAAAATCAGACAAAACTGTGAAAAAGATGTGATCCGTTGAAAAATTACCTTGTGATTAGAGCAGCCTGCCACTCCATGGCGCCAATATATCTTGCCTCCGAAAAAAAGCCCCAAACAAAACACCACTCCATACCCCTGCTGAGCTTCAAGCTACAGGGTACTGTAAACTAATTAGAACATGCCTATCACACACAGACATAACTGCAAGGGAGCAACTTCACATCCCAGTTACCTGGAGTACTAAATGGTCAAATAGCATCCATCCATCCATCCATCCATCCATCCATCCAGTCTTCTGGTTTGAACTACAATAAATTAACCATTCTGAACATGTCTGTGCCTTCTTTGTTAGAGGGGGTAAGCATAAACTATACGCAATAAAGGGAAGGACAAAGAAAAGAAGGCCCAGCAGTCATGTTTCTAAGAACAACAGAGCTTGAGAATAGCATGGCAGGTTGGAGAATGGTGGGAGCTGAAGGACCTCCATTGTTTAAACATACAAGAGAGCTGTATTCCGTAGCCCAGTAATCCCAAGTGACACAACTGCATACAGCTTTCAAAGAAGCATTGTGTGGGTGATACCCAATCGTCATTAATTCACTCTCTGCTACTAGATGCCCTTCTGCAGCCTCTGACATAGCGGCTGATAAAAGATATTTCTCTATTAATGATATTTAGCTATACAGAGAGATGGGCAATGAGTCATCTCATCATCTTCCCTAATGACCTCAAGGGCTGAGCACCATCAAGGGGCAGCCCATTCCCGAGTTCCATGATGAGATGCAATAGGAATATTTGCTTCTTATCGCTTTGGATTCAGAAGCTATATATGCTTATATTTCCTTCTCACAAACTTGCCTTTTGTTTTGTTTTCTGGGGATGTTGCGTGCCCATGCTATTGAAAGGATAGGTTCCCTTCCTCTAAGTAGCACATTTTGGAACCCAGCAAAAGATTCCAAAGCTCCCAAGGTATCTGGGAAGTCAAGCACCACCTTTTGAGGTGCATGGCTCCCTGATATTACTGGCACAACAAAAGTTTAAACACAGATACTTCTCACAAATTTCTGCCTATTGCTAATTCAGCTATGGAAGATCTAATACTTGCTAAACATTTCTACAATGACTCAACGAGCAGGAAGCAAGCATATTTCCTATAGTCTATGCCCAAGTCGACCTTTTCAGTCATGCAAAGTATAGTGAGCATTTAATTTTCATTCACATCTTGACTGATTTGGTCCAAACATGAAGTGCCAGGATATCTGCATAAAGTAGTTTCAAATGCAAATTGGTACAAAACTGGAATGTATGTGTGTATAAGGATGAGATAAGCACCCGGGCCTCCACTAGAAGAATTCATTCACTCCATTCAAGGTTCACAAGCTACCAATGAAAACTGAATCCATACAGAGGCCTGCACATCAGAAGTGATCTCTAATATGTACCTACCATGATGTCACTATCAAGTATGCTGGTGCTTACCAAATTCTTTCCCTCTGGATTTCCCTCTGGACTGTGAGGTTGAAGTCTTGTTCATGGTATGAAGCTAGTTGAACCATTTGCCTGATCATGGCTTGGGCCAGCAAAGGGCTTCGCCAATTTGTCTGCACAGCAGGAGCCACCCTGAAGGTGGAGTCTAGCATTAATGAAAGGAAAGGAATGGGGAGAAGTTCCCAGTTTGGGCTGAACAGTCTTTACATGAGCAGAGACTTATCCTTCAGTTTGCTTGAGGGCTTTTCGAGTTGCATTGTGTCTTTAGCCGTGAAGTCCTGTATTGTAAAGGACTGCCTGGTATTTTGGAGCCTAGGGCAAGAAAGGAAGGGTCTGACTCACTACATATACCATGCCAGTACAAATTGCCAATATAATTGTTTTAAAGCTCATATTTGGATGAAGTCTAATGATCTCTGTCCAGGAATCAGTTTTCCCTGCCTCTAGTTTCCTTGTGCCTCCAAAATTGGCTCTGGAGAGCTGTTACCCATGTACTTTATGCATAAGAAACTGTGGGCCCTCTGGAAAATATTTGGGATGGAAAGTCTGAAAAGATGGCATTAAGGGGAAGCCGGCTGGAACAGCTTTGTTTAAAACTGATAATAACTTAGCATGGGAAAGTATTTAAGAAGATGTACCCAAAAAACTAGCAATGGTCCTTTGCTCTCTTCCTTGGGAAAAAAAATACTACCTACTATATAATCTATTGTAGGAATATTGTCAGAATTAACTTTTACCAAACTTTGGCTTACTGAAGAAAGTCAAGGTTAAGGTCTGCCTCCTCCCACTAGGAGCTCAGAATAAGCAACATCATAGTGATTTTTAAAATTATTTTGTTAGGAAAGGGAAGTAATAAGATGTCTTAATGGAAAATAGCGATCACTTAACCTCGTATACATATTCACAACTCCACTACTTTTAATGCAACTAATGCAAAAAATTCCAACAAATCATTTATGGAGAATATTTCTTCAAACCCATAGATGAATGTTTAATCAGGGTCCACTGCTTCTAAATATAGTAGCACTGATATCTTTAAAAATGCAGAATGTTTGAAAACTAATATAAGGAGAAAATGATTTATACATTTTCAGAAGAAAGCTTTGCAATTGCAAGGTGAGGAATGAGGCTTTCCAAAAGTACTGTGCATAAAATGTTTTCCATCCCAGGTTGTTGTTGTTTTTTTGTTTGTTTTTTAGATGAAGTGATTATTCACAGGACAATTACAGTGATTTACAAAATGTGTGACATTCAATTCAGTTCTAGTATTATCTGAGGTGTTATCTAAATTTTATCTCTGCTTGTATTGTTTATTTTTGGGGTAAATCTTACATTTTTTGACGGGTATGTCCTCCTAAAATTATATGAAGAAACAAAAGTATATGTTATTCAATATTGTTTCCTACAACTACATACATAGGATTATGCATCAGATCAGGTAAATGAAAAACCTGGTCAAAATGGACAAATTTGAGAGTATCAGAATTGATGTAAAGGCCCTTTGAAGTACTCTGAAATGAATCCTGATTCTCTTGGAGCCTCATAAGCATCTTCCAAAGACACATAGGTACAGATATGTTTTCTCCTGAGTTTTCCACTGCTCTAGCTGCCCACCATATAGGATAAGAAATTGGGCTGAACAACAATCAGAGCAGAACAAACTGGGGGAGGGGGGTGCTATGTGCAGAGCCCACTGTGGGTCTAGAGACTGGGATGCTTGTGGGGATCAGTGCTAGAAAGACCACTGTGAAAGCGCCTCAGTCAGACGGTCTTGCTTCTGAGGCCAACAAGCTCTCAGGAGCCCTGAAAAAGATCTGTTGACATGCTAAGAAAACTTACTTGTATTGCTGGTTTTGAGATGACACTCTGATGCTTACCTTGTCTGATTAGCTGCACTGTCATGGAACTCTGTCCACTGCGTCATTCTTCAACTATGACATCCACTGGATGGAACAAGCTTGTGAAGCACTATTAAAAGTAGAATTGCCTTATGCCTCTGAATGGCACAGATGCAGCAGGCTATACAGCCACTGCACTGTCCTTGTGTGAGAACCTGGGTTAAAGCATTGTTCAAACAGGATCTCAGGTGCCTTGATATGAACTGGGGAATATTGGCAGAGCCAAATTGCTGGAGATGCTACTGATTGCTGGACAATTTGTAACCCCTGGGTTACGCCTATAGTTTTGCACTGAATTATACAATGGAGAGAGTGTGACAGAAGTCGGTACAGACAGCGTCAGTGTTTTTTTTTCTTCACCTAACCTGCCTCCACTTGCAAGTGTCATGGTTGCTTTACACAGAAGCAATACCATGATTGCCACCCTCAGACTGTAATGATACTAACTGCATAACCATTTCCTGAACTATTGCAATACAGGGTCGTGGCTTTTAAGCAGCCTTCTCCTTTATTCATAGCATCCATCTTTGTTTTGGGGCACTTACCATTAGGGAATTGTTCTGTGCCACCTGTGCAGCTATCAGGTAATGCATAAACGAAAGAGAAACATAAACATGAAAAGGGCAGGATAGAGAGAAGGGAAGGGAGACTGTTCACTTTAGCTTTCAACGATACAGTAACGCTACCCACCTCTCCTTATACAACAAACCATTTTTAGTCTTCTGTTTGTGTCTCTTTAAATCCTTTACTAGATTTTTATTTTATTTTTGCAATGCTGCTATGTTTTACTTGGCCATTTACTTCTATTTTCTATTGTCGTTTTAAATGTTTCTATTGTATTTTGGTGGTTTTAATTCTTGTGAACCACTCAGAGAACTTCACCTACTGGGTAGTATAGCAATGTAATACATAAAATAATCTTTAAAAAAAAAATACCACTGATTGTTTCTGTGTTTTTACTGCATGTTATGATGTTGTGCCTGAGGTAGCAGGAGCACCAGCAACACACAGTGGGCTGTTCGAGAGTTGTTTAAAGGTTCTTTAGATGATGGTATAAGCCTCCAGTTTTGTTTTTTCATCTAACCTGCACTTTCTGCATATTTTTTCAAGCATGAAAAACATGATGAAATGATGAAACCAAAGAAAGCATGATTTCCACTTGTGTATTTACATTGTTATGCTACACCACAGTGCCACCTAGAGGTTACATGGTGGCAAGCAAAGAAGGCATATCTCATTTAGGGTTCAGATCTGAATTCTGTGGCAAAACCAAAGGTAGTTATAGCAGATTAGCAGCTAATTAATAACATCCTGCAGAAAAGCACAGAGTTTCCAAGCATGGCTTGAGATAACCTTTGCACACTACTGCGTTTTCATTGGCTGGCTGCTGCAGAGACCTTGTCCTTATCTACATGGCATGCCACTGAGTCTCTACATCCTACATCAAGCTCTCCCAGCATCAAGATCTCCCATCCTTCTAGTTAAAGGAAATTTCTGCTAGCAATGTATAATAAGAGGATATTAATTTCAGGCAGGCAGAGAGAGCTGGAGGTTGGGGAAGAACTTTTAGCTTCTTTATCACTGTTTAATCTACCTTGTCACTCTAAAACAAAGAGGTAGAAGAACATGACCTCTGTCCTCAACATAATCTATGCAGTACTCTGTCATATATTTTAACAACAAAGCATTATCTGTCCATCTGTTAAGAACAACGGACTTAACATTGCGACAACTTTGGTGCTGCTAATTGAGTAGAGGGGAAAACAGTACCCTAAAATATGGCTCCCTATACATGTACCTGTCCTTCCAAAATCTCACAATTTTATTAGCCATAGATCCATATTGCCCACAAAAACCAGGACCCGCAAACCAATTTTAAAGGCATCTGTGCAGTAATGCCCTGCATCTATCCAACTGGATATTTGGACATTTCCTCCACAAAAGCGATATGCTTTCATAGAGGCATGTCTATGATATAGGCTTTTCATATAGATATTTTCTCCCCAGACAGGGCAAGTGATTAACCTTCGTACTGAAAATGCTGCTATTGCAGCTGTCTTTCCAAAGGTTGGCAGTTTTCATCTTCACAAAAGATGCCTACAAAAGCTATCCAATTCTGTGAAAAAGGGAATCAAGAGGGTGGGAGGGGTTGAAATTTTGGATTTCCAGATTCTGATTTGTTTTATAATCTAAACCAGTGGCCTACAAAACAGTCTGAGTTGAATTAGGCTGTTTTCCAAATCACCAAATCAGGATTCAAACCAAATATTGTGCTCGGTGCACAAAGATTATATGAACTTGCAAGATTTTTGAACTAGTAGAACTAGTAGCCATGTTGAGCAGCCAAACCAATGTCCCTCCTGACAGAATTGTAAAACGCTGCATATACAATGTTTGCATTCCCCCCCCCCCATTCCTATGCATTCATTATGGACCAATTCTTCTGAATTATTTGCAACAACAAAGCTTGAACAATTCATTAAACTATATGGCAGCATCTCATTCCTAAATGTTTTCAGCTAACAACGTATTTTATATTGAATGGGCTAAGACCTGAACTATAATACTTTCCATTAGTTTTCAGGGAGAAACCCTGAAAAGTGCTGGAAGGCTGTAAACAAAATATTAAAATGCATGACTGGCTAATATGGTAGACTGCATCATCTTGGGATAATTGTATTCATTAAAGATGAGGCATCAAAATTGCCACCTGCTCACCTGTTAAACAGAAGGAAATCAGAACCAGGAGGCTAAAAATTGAGGCTGCCCATAAGATGGGCCATTTCAAAACATGCTATGAGTAATCTTGGATCTTATCCCCTGACAGCTGTGCTTCATTCTTCAGCAAATGTGTGGAAATGTATCACATTTCCCTAAAAACAAAAATATCCTTGCTATCAGGGCTGATGTTAAGGGTAGTTCTTTGTGGACATCTGCCAAGAACTGAGAATCCATGACTGGCCTAAAGTCACCCCATGAGCATTATGGCTGAGTGGAAATTAGGCCTGGGTCTTTAGGTCTCCCAAGTCCAAGACTCTAACCACTACACCATGCTGGCCAACTTCTGCATGATGAGGCCCTTCTGAGGAATGTTTCTCCACATCTTCATCAGACCCATTTGCAGCTGTGCTGAGCTCAGTGGAAGAATATTTAATCACAGGAGGCAGGCACTCCTCCTAACAGCTGCCACACCAGAAAAATAGAGGAAACCCAAGTTTTCTTTCTAGGAAAAGCCCTTGTCAGCTAAAATGTTACTACTCGCACACTGGCATTGCCTCTGGACAAGCAGGAAGGGAATAAATGGGAAGAGAAGGGTTAAATAAATACCACCCAACATATATGCAATATTCCCAAGTAGATGGGTATTTGGAGAGCACCTGCAAGTTCTGTAAGCTTTTATTTGTCTGTATGCTTGCTCAGATGTTAAATGGTCATTTTTATGCGTTTCCTCACTATAGAGTTAGAGTATAACATGTCACTGACAGATCTATGTAATATTCAGGACTGCATGGATATGATCTTATGTATCTCATATATTCCTACTGATGAAATTCATTTGGCATTTCTTTTTATAGTTCTTGTAGTGAACCAAACAGTATGCATGCATTGTTTTCTAAACAGCTTAAATAATTATTACAATTTTCTTAGTTAATGCTTCATATGTAATTGCCAGTCTTTTCCAAAAGAGGCAGAGTGTTCCAGAATTAAAAAAAAAAAAAAAATCTCCGAGGCCTGAGTTCAGCTATTCTTGTCATAGTGGATTGTAAAGTCCAGGTGCTTACAAGACAGGTGACTATAGATAGATAGAGTTATTGGAATTCAGTCTTGCTAACTGATTTCTTAAAGCAAATTTAACCATCTTAAGCCTTATATCCTTCGAATTCATTTTTCTTTCTTCAATGAGGCTGATATTACAAGTGAAACTAGGACTGCAGTGATGATTTAGGACGAAAATACTTACTGTACAATTATTGTTTATATCCATTTGCCTTATCTAATTACTTAAAGGCAAGATTTTCTACTTAATGTCCTTGACTTACAATGCAGAGCTATACCGTTATGATGAATACAGTAGTTTACAAAATCCATAGTCTCAATCCTTCCTGTGCCATAAACTATGCCATCTTTCAATGATTTGTTTAGGACGACATTACACTCTGCACATGTTTAAAGGTAATTTTTATTCATGATTTGCATATCACAGAGCTGGGGAAATGGCTTTAAGAAACAATGATTGCCATGGGGGTGCTCTGCAATGGATGACATTGTATCACATCTTCATGCAACACTGTTGGCACTGGCATAATGCTCATTCTCATCTTCTCCATTCTCTCATGCTGACTTAGCTAAAAGGAAGAACGCTTTAACTGTGGCAGGGGATTGGAAAACTCCAACCCAATTCATTCTAAGTGGACTTGTGAAGCTTTGTTGCTGGGTGGGGCAGAATTGTGGGAATGTAAAAGTGTACAACATACACATTTATACACATGCACATTTGCAAAAGTGAATGAAATATTAATATATTCCAGGAAGGAAGGAAGGAAGGAAGGAAGGAAGGAAGGAAGGAAGGGGAAGATCCAAATCTGCCAGTGAACAGACAACAAAATAAATGATGCCAAACACTCTTTAAAATACCAACACGATGGATTTAGAAAAAAAAATGCTTATCCTTAAGGCTCCTGTAAAAAGGAATGTTTATTCCTCTTTTATGTCTATTCCAGCGGACAGGCAAAATTAGCTCACCACCCTGCTACTGGCAGCCTTCCAGCTCCAAGACAGTAGTGAAGCTGGAATTAACCACAGCATAGAATGCCCTACCGTATAGATATTGCCTAAATAACAGCCATGCCCTTTGCACCTGTATTTTCCCTGAATTTTGGATCTTGAGTGAACCTTGAAAGCTCTTCACAAAGCATGTTAAACTGAAAGGAGTTTTGTTACTATCCTAAAAATGGAATGCAAGTTCAGCCATCACATCAGGAAAAAATGGCTGCGTGGGCATCTAAACTAAAACAAAGGCAATAACCTCTATCTCAGTGTAAGGATCCTACATGGGATAAAACTGCTATCTTGAAGCAAGGGGGTAGTATTTGAGCGGTACATGCATCCCACCAGGACTGACTTTATGTTGACCTTAAGGACATCCCATTCTGTCTCACAGCAAAGTATCAAGAATCATTCAGAAGGTGCAAATGCTTAGTAAAGGGAACTGACACAGCAAATCAATCATTCCAAAATTCCCTAAGTTAATTCAGAATGCCAGCAATATGGCTGTATAGAAGCCATGCTCAAACCACACGTAGACTCACGCTTGGTTGTCTTAGTGTTTTCAAGCTTGGTTACAAGAACACTGTCACTTGCACTGGTTCTATCTAATCTCAGGCTGCTGTGAGAGGCTAGATTGCCTGCCAATTCTGAGAAAGGTGTAGATGTGAAAAGGTCTGTAATTAACTGCAGCATTAGGTTAAACAAGAATGATCAATATACTGCCAATGCCTTTTGCATGCACAGCAACTCTCTTGAGGAAACCTAACAAAGGACTTGACACTCTACTAGGCATAACATCTAAAACTATCTTCAAAATTTAATACTTTCTCTCATGCTGTTAGTGAATGGTTGGTGCTAATGCTATTTGAATCATACAGGTATGATAACCTTCTAGCTCTACGACTCTCTCACAATGTAAGTTATAATGACATCGATACCTGAGAAAAAGTGCTATCACATTGCTGTCCTTGACATGTAAACAAATAACATTAATTTTCCTTGACAGAATTAATTTTGAATGAAACATGTAGAGAAAGCACAGTTAATAAATGAGCTAATATAATTGAGAATGCTAACAAAATTCAGTCAAGTTTATAGGAAGTAATCTATACAAGTGAATGTTGATGAAGAAACAAAACAGATGAATAATATGCTGCACGAGTTTATGACAATACATTAATGTTGAGTCCCGTGAGCTTGCTTGCTTGCACTTTTGTATTTAGTTAGTATTTGCTAACTTATCCAGCTCTGGCATTATTATGCTCAATCAATTCTTTCTGAGAGAAGTCTCACTAATTTTGATCTTGTTACTGGAAGAACTCCCATGGAAAGACATTTTTTCTCCCTTGTCCTCCCTCCTGCAGCCCTCTAACTACCCAATCTTTCTGGAGGCTTTGTCTTCCCACTGCATCCCCCAAGGTTCAGGTCACACTTTTTCAGAAGAGTGCTCAATCCTCCAAAGAGGGTTTTGAAAGGCACCGAGGAAAAGGCATGGATGGGAAATCTTTTAAATTCTTCTTCCTGATCCTATTGGGGAGCTAGCCATGCCATCCAATTCCTCGGACAAAACCTGCTAAGCAATGAGATCCCAGCAAAACCCCAGACAGATATTTATGGTAAATTTTGGCTACGATCTCCTTTTGTTTAGCTTCATTTCATCTGTGAGATAAAGCTCCTTATGCCATCCACACTTTACAATGAGGAGTGAATACACTGTCAACTCTACCCCTGCTTCATTTTCAGGAAAAGATGAATTTGGTTCTTCTCCAAGAACATTAATAGATATTAAATGTTCTATTAAAACACATTTTTAAACTATGTTTAGCACTGTCTACGATACACAAGCAGTTGGGTTTATCTGTCCCTTTTCTAACCATCCTGTTTTCCTTAAAAAATTATAATTTAAAAAGAAAAATGGTTTGGGGAAGTTGTATAGTGATACAAAAAACAACACACTTAACAGAACTGCTGAGAGCTTCTGTTTCTTGATGGAAGAGAATAAAATTTTCAGGGGGAGTTGTCCCTTCTGAAAGGATTACATCTGCCAACCTTTCAGAACAATGACTGCAGGGAATTTTGTGTAAGAGTAGCCTTTACATTTTGAATGTTTTTAAAAAGTGTCATGCTTATCCTTCTGTAGTTCTTGCAGCTTATCATTCTGGAAATAGTAGTCAGCCTAGATGTGTCCCTAGTTTTTAAAAAAATCTGCAAAGTTTCAGAAGGATAGATACAGCCATTCTCAAATGTTTGGTGGGAAGAGTCATTAACTTTCCTTTCCTTTGACAACAGGAAGGAAACCTGTACCTTTTCAGACATGCAGGTGCAGGAACTCTAATATTATGGTGTTTGAAAATGGGTTTAAAGCTTTAAAAAGACTGAATAAATCTGAATATATGCAATCATGAGCACATGCACATATGCGTACACACAGTCTGAAGGACAACAGGACAAGATTCAAATTACTTAACACTTTTTCCTGACTACAGAAGAGGAAAATTGATTCACTACCTAATTCTACACAAAGACATCCACATACATAATCAACGCAAGACGGAATGACTGAAACAGGTTATCTCAATTTAACTGGAAAGTATTTTAGGAAAGGACTGAGTTGCAGTATGATTATGAATGGAATGAAACATAGGATGATTTTGAAAGGAATGAAACAAAACTTGAAGCCCAGCCACCCTACCCCACTTAGTGAGAAACAAAGCTATCCCTTCACTTCCTTCTACCCCAAGCTGCTACACTGTATTAAGAGAAATGAAAGATCCCAATACTTTTTATAAAGCCTTCAACAGAACTCAATTGCCCCCCAAAGCACAGTGGCTGAATTGCATAATGCCCGAACTTTAGAAGCATGCCCTAAGATTAGAAGGCAGAAGGCAGTAGCTCAATTGCAATTCCCACCTCTATGAAAGTAAAAGATGCTGTTTGTGGAAGCATAAAGTCTGTGCATCTTCAAAAGACAAGTTACTAACTTGTTCTGGAACAGCTGCAGATGGAAACCAAGTTCAACCCGGAAACCAAAAGAACTAGACTGAAGTGGCTCTATTTTGCTTGGACTGTGGAATTTATCCGAGTCCAACACATGTCCCTAATAGATACTCTGCATCAGCTACAGAAAAAGAAATGTGTATTGCAGAAAAGCAAATAAGAAAACTATCTGAGTAAACAACAAACAAAATGTTACAACCTAAATGCTAAAATGTGTGTTGTTAAAATGTTATCCTAATGTGTTAGATGGCTAAGAAAGAATATAGAGTAATACAATAGGTTATAAGAAATTTAGTACAACTTGGAGTCATCCCATTAAAATGAATGGGATTTAATTTCGTTCTGATGGACTAAAATCCCATTAATTTAAATAAGGCTACTCCAGCTAGGTCTAACCTTGGTTATAAAGCACTGATTTAATGTACTGCCTTAAATGTAAAATAATTGAAACCAAAGCCTTGAAGGTAAGCCAGTAAGACAATCCTATACATGGCCACTAAGAAGTAAGTTCCACTGAGTTTAGTGACTCTTACTTCCATTTGAGTGGGTATAGAATTGCAGTGTAACTAGAAACAACAGTACTATTTTGATCAAAACATTCAAAATAGCAGGTTTTGTACCTTCCAGAATACCAGATCTTTAAATTTAAAAAGTACTATACCTAGAATTTAGTTAAGAAGACCTAAACTACATGTGCTTTATAAGGGCAATAATTTAATATTAATTGGCTGTTTTCCACTGTGGACAGATACATACATAATTAAGTCAAACAAAATATGACTTTTATCACAGAGGATTAAAAAAATCATGAAGGCTTTTTAATATTTGAAAAACCTCAGGATTCCAAAAATAAGAAGTCTACTTCTTCTAGTACAGTTTTTGCAAGTTCTAAGTCAGTATGACTGAAATTCATGATATAATGTAAAAATCTAATTATATAGATCACAGCTTACCACTTTGCAGGCAAAACTAGTCCCGTTGAAAAACAGTCTTTTTCCTAAGTATGTATATTTAGTTTTTGTCAGAGTGGCTTTAAAGAACAAAACATTCAGACAGCAATCCTCTGCATTCTTACTTGGGAGTAAGCTTCACTGAACTCAATGAAACTTACTTCTCAGTAGACATGTATAGGATTGCACTGTAAATGTTTGTCCCTGCTCTCATAAAAACACAAAGACTTAGTCTGAATGCTAACTGCATTAATTTACAAAGTTTAAAAGAAGCTCATCATCCATTACAGATCTTTCTTCAAAATGCTTAAAATACTGAACAGAACCTACCAGGAATTTCTGCTGTGCACTGAAATGAATGAGAGCTGCATAAGAGTAATTCCAAATTTATATCCCAACTCATTCCAGAGATGTGTGTACATAAGTGTAGTCAGCTGTGGCTAATGTAAACAGCATTAATGGGAAATCATTTAGGCACGAGAA
This sequence comes from Varanus komodoensis, assembly GCF_004798865.1. NCBI lineage: Eukaryota > Metazoa > Chordata > Lepidosauria > Squamata > Varanidae > Varanus > Varanus komodoensis. The sequence continues at coordinate 61,220,473 of NW_025335268.1, forward strand.
CAGGAGTTTCCATCCCAGTATGCATGACTAGAACAATAACTTTTGTAAACATATTTGCTGTTCTAGCATCAGTGATTTGCAGCAATGTAAAGACACACAAAATACCATCGCTTGTATATCTTGTTCACATCTAACACTGCTTTAAACTATTTAAAGCATTTAAACATCTATCATTATTGATTTTCCCTGCACCTACATAATTGCAGGCATTATAAGGGAGTGACGGATTTATTTAGCCAGCAGCCTTTTTAATTCATGTATTGCTGAGAGTTTGCTTCTCTGAATTTGTAAAGCAAATATCAAAAGGGCATAAAGAAAGATAAAGAACTAGAGGACCGAAATATGCACAGAGAGTAATGCCAAATAGTATAGATAAGCTTTAAGATAATTACTGAATATATTTTATCTGCAATATGAAATTACATTAGTATTCAAAAGATGCCATAACCATGGGGCAACAGTAGTTATCAGATAAGTTACCTATGCAAATAAGTCAGCTAGGTGAAAAGAAAACAGGGCAAAGGGTTACCGTATGATGAAATGATAAGCTGCCATTTTTCGTGATGTCTGTGTTTGCGAAGTGGGGTTGTGTATGATGCAACCTTTAAATGCTACCATGCTTTATATTATTTGAAAACAAAATATTGCTGCAACCTTTCTCGATTGTTAGGCTGCTGCTTCTTCCTCTGCCCCCACCCATCCAAAATAAAAATAAAAATCATGAAACATCCTTCCTTTCTGGCTCAGAACATGCAGCTGAAGACCACAGTGGAAATTCCATGCAACATATAAATCTGCTTTATTTATTGCCCACAGGACAGAAGGCTTACCTGTCTCCCACTCTGTAATGTACAGTCACACATGTGCAAAAAGAACAACTTTCACACTTATTGCATGCTGTATAGCCTAGCAGGGTAGTTAGCATTACTTCTGAATGAAGGATTATAAACAAGGGAAAGCAGGGGAAACTTACCTAAATTCTTTTCATTTAAATATATTAAAATAAATATTCAGGTGCATATTCTGAACCAACTTAGATGACAGTTGTAGCCCTGGATTTGGAATGGTCATAATGCCAGTAACATTCAAAAAGGCCTAGAAAAGGCCATTTCCACCACCTCCACCAACACCGATTCAAGTATGAATGAACAAACACAGAAGATGTAAAAGCTCATCTTGTTATTCATATCCACTTGGGCAGTTTTATCTGGAATTCACTTCCTTCTAACCTAATCAGTCTAGCCATTTAGCATATTGTAAATGCATGCCCAAGTACATGCATACTTAAGCAGGCTGGTTTAGAGTTCATGGTTTTACATGTGTGCATAAATAACCTTTTCTGCACTTTCAGTAGGTATGTAATGAAATATTTAAAATACAGAACAGTAAAAGGTATTATCCATCATACCAGATAAAATAGCATAAGAAAACTAGTGATAAAAGTACCATAGTTGGCCAGATTTAGTGGCATATCTATTCAATTCTTTGCCTCAATGATAAAATATACAAAGCATAAATACATCCCTGTCATTTGTGAGAAATCCCATTATAAACACTGGTATTTATCATAGCTTTGTTGCACAAACTTTACACACAGTAATTATAAAGAAATTGGCCAACATTTTTAATCAACTGTTTCACAATCCACTTAAACTACTCCCACCAGTGAAAAATTTCCAGCCTACACTCCACCTTAAAACTTTTTCTAGTCCTAAGTATTCAGCCCGAAATTCTTCAACAACGTGCTGATCTTTGAGGGTAAACAGAAATTCTCCAGTAATGGGTGGTGGTGGGGAGATACTCATCATGAAAGATGTGATCTTACTATTCAGTCCACATGGGTTTAGGCAAGGGCTGGCACAGGCACAAAATACATAAAAGGATATGGGGTATGTAGGTGAACACCACTGCCTACACTTGGGCTTCTGAGAGTTATCACTCAGGAATCTTGTGAGACCTCTTGGTAGGAAACAGCTGTTCTTGGGGACAACTGTCTCACCTGCTGGGTCAGGCATCATGGGCATGAAGTGACTCTTAAAGACATTCTTCAACACTTTAAGAGGTACAGACAGATGGGAAGGAGGTGGTTCTACAGAGCTGGATATGAGTTGCCCTACAGAGAAGTAGAAATGGCTGCCAAGTAGCTCCTGGATTCCTAATGCAGTCCTGCATAAGTCCTGCACAGGTCAGCATAACTGTACATGTTGCCATGTTAATGTCAAGTCCTGCTGTGGCCCCAACTATCCAGTCAGCCAGCTCAGGTGATTCAAAAAGTAAAAGTATGCTTCTGTGCATGCTCCAGAGCTTAATTTTTTACTAGAAGCAAAGCATCCATCTGCATTCACAGAAAATGACAAATTTCTTGCAGCATCATTTCAAATTTGGAACTGTCCAAGCCAGCTCGATGGCCTGTGCTGTGTATTCCTTCCTTGCAAGGTTCTTACTCCTACTCCTATTCCTACTCTTTCTTAATGAAACTGACAGGGGGTTCAAAATTTTCTGAGGACTACCAAGAAATGAGAGAAAACAGATGTTTGTTAAGCCAAACAGCTGTGCCTATTTAGACTAGTCACTTTAAAAACTTCCATTTCAGCTGAGCACTATATTGCCAAATGCCTAAGACACCCATTGACCTTTGGCTTATGGAATGGCACTGAGTAAAGTTTCTTCTCATTTGACCAAAGAGTGCCTTTGCCCTTCTTTTATCACTCCAGGAGTCATTTTGCTGCAGAGTCCTTGCAGAGCACAGACATCTCAATGAAGTTCTTTTCTTCCTTCTCCTGCCTTATGTTTTGAATGAGTATGGTGCTGATCTATACGACAGAGACATTAGCTGATTTATCACCCTCCTGCTATCTCATTTGGTCTCTTCAATATAGCTGAAATGCTATCTACAGTCTTCTTTGTTCTCAAATGTCACAGATATATAATAAAGAACAAAAAGAAGTTGTGCCATATTAGCAGTGCATACTGTTAATATGACATAAACTCAACAAGCACATTGGAAATATCACTTAGCCTGGATCAAATGCAATTTCAGAAGGAGCGTAGATGTTTACCTGCGTGGAGGGGAATTATTATTGTAAGGACTTCACGTGACCTTTCCACCTCTATATACCTTCTACATGACATGAATCACGTGACTGTAGCAGTGAACTGTTTGTGCTTCTGTATCTACAGTTTCCACAGCCTAAAATAATTAGCTTCTGTGATTTACTTAGCCAGGCTTTGTAGTGCTTCTAAATTGAAACAAATCTGCAGGAGCTGAAAGCAGTTCCCAGAAGCTAATCTACCGAAAATATTTATTGAGCTGACACATGGTCTAAGACTACAACCAGTCTTCCTGCCCTAGGGAGCCTAAAGACTTTTTTTTTTAAAAGATAGGAGCTATGCAGACATTAGACAAAACAGAATAAGCATTTTGTATTTTCCACTTTGCAATGTGATAAACATAAGACAACCACTTCAACTCAATTATTTACAACTTTACTTATGCTGATATCTGTGTTCATGACACAAGAACTATCTTTCAATGCATGGCTGATGTTATCTGAAATTGCATTTTAAAGAAGCACAATGATATCTAATATTTCTGGTATTATGAGTGTTGGCTATGTACGTTTCTTTTTTACTATTACTACGAATCAAACTTCTCTTTCACCATTTGTGTTAAAAATCAAGTTGTTGCTCTTCAGAAATGGACTGTGTACTTCTGAAAAGGTGGTTCAAAGCACTTTACTAAATTACCAGACTAAATGAAGAACACTGATTATTTGTGCTTTAAATATATTGGTATCTCACATGTTTGTAAAACCAAAATGGAGAAGCCTTCTCAAAACAGTCACTGGCTGGATTCAGATAACACAACAAACCATGGTGTGCCCATGTGTGTGTTTTACTATTGTTGGTCCATCATGCTCTCCAAACCAGTAATGGCATTTCACCATTGTGCATTTGGCATTTAGAAACCATGAAAAGAAACAATGGTTTGTTCTATAGTTTCTCTATACCACCATGGCTTGTTATTTGTTATGGCTTCCACAGTCTACCACAAAGTCTTCTGGAAAGAGTGGCAGGTACAGGAACTGCTCCAGCCATCCAGTCTGTATGTTTGGCCAATATGGACATCACAGGTACGGAGTGATGCACCTTGAATTGAAGGCTGGAGTTCTGAGTGGAGAGGATGGAAACCACAATAATGTGGAAATCGTTGAGTAGAACATTTCAAAAGAACACAAGCTATGGTAACCATGTAGGGCCGCTTGACATATTGTATGAACACTGCCACCTTGTGCTGGTTGGGTATGTAATGGAAGGAGGAAATTAGCACCTTTGTCTCAGATGATGTTATTATTTACAGAGTCAACATCTTGATGATAATCCTAACAATTTTTCTCTAGATCCACAAAATTGGAAATCTATTTTTTCAGATTTTTCAGATAATATATAAATGTATGTGGGTAGCCACTTAAGGAATCACAAAACAAGAGAGCCATATGCTAATTTACAGGTATCAATACAAATTTAGAAACAAGTATAATTTAAAAAGAATGCAGTAACTCTTATCAATGACAACCATGACAAATGCCTGCCTATTTAGTCCGCTCTTCAGGCACCAACTCCTGATGAGCAACAATTCTCACGATTCATTATCTTATAATGGAGCTGGATAGGCCAGCCCTTCAAATAGAGGACTGTCCTCTGTAAAAAACAAAACAAAACAAAACAAAAATGCACAAAGCTTCCCTGCAACTCAGTTTACACCTGTAGTTGCTAGTGCTTTAAAGTCTTTCCATTTGATGACAGCAATTAATATGGCAAGCTACAATGAACGGGCCAAGTATGAGTTGTTTGACCCAGGGCCCAAAAAGAGCCTGACAATCAGGCTTATCAGGGGTGAAGCCTCTCTGCTTCAGTCTTCCTGTGGTTATCCTGGAGATCCTGCAGGACAGTGAGATTCCCCACCACCAGAAGACAACTTGCCACAGCCTGATGTTTCTGAGATAACAAAAGCTGCTTCTCAAGCAGCCATCCCCAAGCAGCCCCTGCAAGGTGCACCAGTGGTCCATGGAAGGGGCTGTCCAGGGTGGCTTATTTTATTACTCCCACTTCCAATAATTTTCACAAATATTTATGAATTTAGAAAGCAAAATGGTTGCTAACCATGCACAACTGTCATGGTTGTGACTGTAGCTTTGCTACAGTCAAATGGGAATCCTGCACTGGTTAATGGGTGGGTGGGCGCCACTCTGTCCACTGCTGCCTAGCAGGTAAGTAGATATTTCCTTTGTGTATGAAAAAATTCGCCTCCACAGGTGTTCTTTGAACAGACTGCTCAGAGATACTTAAATTAGAATTGAGAGAGAGAGAGAGAGAGAGAGAGAGAGAGAGAGAGAGAGAGAGAGAGAGCGCCAGCCAGCCAGCCAGCCAGCCAGCCAGCCAGCCAGCCTTGGTGAGCCTTTGCCTGTGGAGAATCACAGAGGAGCTTGGTCACCCACTTATGCACTTTGGGGGTGGCTGGCACTGGTGGCCCCCTTCCCGTCACGTGGCTAAGACGGCAATGGGTTTTTTTCTGCCAGTCTTGCCCAGTAGCTCATGTGCAATTGAAGCAGCCCTCCAGCAGGCTACTTGGACAACACAAGAAACTGTCATGTGTGAATCAACCCAAGCTACAAGACATGGGTTGTCAGAGTTGTTAGAGTGGCTTAGCTTTGGGCTTTCTACCCAAAGCTAAGCTACTCCAGCAAATCCATTGAATGTCTGCATGACATATGGACCCATCATGGCCACTACACCACCGCAGGTTGCTGTGTTGTGCAAATCCAGTCTAAATGTTGCTCAGCATCCACTACATAAAAACTGTTTCAAGCAGCCTCCATGTTGCAGGAAGAAGCACAGATTACCCATTCTTACCCCTTTTTATACTGAAAACAATCTAATATATACTTGTGTTTGAAAGGGTAAAACCAGGATGGGGGATGTATGTATGTTTCTATATACACTGAAATCTTGAGCAAAATATCTACAATTTAATTGAAATATTCTGGTGGATATGCAAGACTTTTATAACTATAGATCAGTCTTTAATTACCAATACTGAATTAATCTTTAATACAAATATGAATGTGAATATAAATGTATATACTGGGCTTTGGAATGAAAGGTGTACTGATTTACTAAATCAAAGTGAAGCAATCCCATCTAAGAAACTGGCATTTCTTTTCAATGTGACATCAGCATTCTTGACAATAGATTAGCTGAACACTGAGCATCCCAGCAAAACAGTTATCCATTTTGGAGTGCATAATAATTCATTGTTGTCCTTCACTGTGCATTAAATGTCACCCATCATAATGACAGGAGTATAAAAATTATTGAGCTACAGCCAGAAATCAGACAAGAGCTGTTAATGCAGGCACTTTGGACATGATCTTTATAACCTAGCTAAATCATCAAAAAAATTTTTTTTTTCAAAGATCCTCATTTGAAAACAAGAAAGTGTTTATGGCAGAGCTTTCACAAAAAGTCAGATGCCCTTCAAGCAAAAGAAAAAAGAAAGAAAGAAACTAAAATGTGCAGATCTCAAATTGCCAAAGCAATAGTATAGGCCTCATTATGAATGGCCCTGGTTTTGAAACCATTTCATCAAAATTTTCACTTCTAGCCATGTGGAAATAATACATTGCATTATTGTTTAATGATTAATAATACATTAATATTTGCTAATATAGTAGGCATTCCATAGTCATATATAATACATAGAATGAACCACAAAGTCATAGCAAGAACATGGAATCTATGCTTTATGAAGGACACCATGTTTTAGTTCTGAGACGTACTGTCAAATTCCTAAATCCAATCTATAAAGGAAGCATAATCATGAAATACACCTCTCCCTTGCCTTTAACCACTTCTGGGCGGGACTCTTGGGTGTAAATACTGCATCACAGCAAAGCAGTGCAAAACCCTTTAGAAAATCCAAATGACAGAATATAGGCTTTTCTAGATCATGCTTGCTTGGAGGTTTGCATCCCTCTCTCCTCCTGTCACTGAATGGCTACATTCAAAATTTGGCCTCAGAGGTGATTCTATACCCTTTCGATTTATTGTGAGGCCTTTATTAAAGAAACCAAATTTAGATGTAATTGTATGGGATAATAGTTCACGATGTAATTAAATGACTAAACGATTCTTGGGCAAAGGGTTGGAGCGTGAGGAGACTACCCAGCTCCTGGGTTATTGTTTATATTCTATTCTATCATGGCTTCTATCACTGCTTGCCACTTTGCTGTATGGTGCCTTGGATCAGTCTAGCAGAAAACACAGCATTAACGTATTTTAAATAAAAGGTGAGTATATATTTTTAACTTTTTGTGAAAGCTAAAAACAGAACATCGGACTGCACTGCACTGATTTTAGCTGAATGTATTGCAGTTGTGTGGTTCGCACCCTGAAGGCAGAATGTAATACTGCCATTGAACCCACTCTGACAACTCTGAGCACAGTGGGAAAGTAATCAAAAGTACTGCTTCTGAAATGGAACAACTAAGCAAATCCAGCCACAATACCGCTGGAGCCTACACTTGACATCGGAGGCTGTTCTCCAAATACCACTTCCAAAGGAAGCTCAGCTGGTGGCGACAAGGAGATGGGCCTTCTCTGTGGTCATCTCCACATTTTGGAATAATTTTCCCACTGAGGCATGCCTGGAACCCACGTTGCTCCCTTTGCTAGCACTGTTCTAGGTGCAGGGGCATTTAACAGCTCTGAACAGCACTTGAAGCAATGGGAATTGTTGGTTGTTTTTAGCGGGCTCAGCTGTATGAGTTCGTCTTACCTGTTTGAATGATTAAAATTCAGTTTTACATTTCTAGGGAGCGTGTATGAAGGGTTCCCCCCCTTTTGTTACTTACATTTTATATTATATAAACTGCTGTACACTGCCCAGAATGCTTTGGTTATTGGCTGGTACAGAAACATGAAATGAAGTTCAGGCACTGTCATTTGGGTGTTATGTTAGGTTGTGCTAGCAAGCAATACTTTTCCGTTATGCTAACAGTCATTATGTTTAGTTCATTGGGTCTAGAGCTTGTGACGTGCCAGTTCTGAATACTACTCGGAATGTATTCCTATGCCCATTTACTCAGAAATCATTCCCACTCTATTCAGTGGAGATTCCTCCCTAGTAAATGTGTTTAGAATTGTAGCTAGATTTCGCTTTCCAGCAAGTTCTGTGCCTAACTTTGCACAAGTTTACAGCTTGCATTGTTTCTCCTGAAGGATGATAAACAACTGTGAGGCCAAGTATGTGCAGTCTAGCTCCTAATCTCCCATCCCTTGTGAGAAATCCTATATTTGGGTGTATTTGCCTGTTGTTGTTTCAAATTACTCCCTAAAGAGCATTTTCATCTACTGACCATAAAATAAATGGGTCCCTGCCATAAACAGCAAATTAGACTATGTGGGCTCTTCCTAATTAATTTTATACACACAGTTGTCATCTCAATATCACAATCCAGAATATCCAAGCATAAAATGCACAATAAGAAGCAGGCCTGAGAGCAGTCAGTCTTGGCAATGTGAAAAAGTCATAACGGAGCCACTTCTCCACTTGGAGGCCTTTGATATCTACACTTACAGCCTTCACCTAATTAAAGTTGCATTTGAAGCAAGGTGAAAGTTCCTTTCATTAATGGTAAATGAAGGGCAGCTTGACGAGGATTTTGACATGATTAAGTATCACCACTATTAAATGCCTCTTCAGAACAGAAAGAGAGAGAGAGAGAGAGAGAGAGAGAGAGAGAGAGAGAGAGAGAGAGAGAGAGAGAGAGAAATTAGTATGTGGAGGACAAATATGACTAATTAGAAGCCTCTTTTTAGATTTTCCCTTCTTTTTATGGCTTGATATTATCTTTGCCAAGCTCCATAAGCACAGTAAACTAATGCAAAATGGAAAAGCCAGTTAACTGCTCCCATTTTTCTTCTGGACAGGTCTTATTGCTTACTTTTGTCAGCCCTGAAGCCAGAGTTTTAGAGCTTTTGGTAAAATTTCCAAATCCAGTTCATTTAGCCGAGAAGATTTCTCCTTCTTCACACTAAAACTCCACTCAAAAGTAATAAGGCTCTCAGCAAAGAAATTGCTGCACTCTCTGCTGTCTTAAAATTGTCTAGCTACATGCTGATGCCAGAAGAATGCTATTATGATACCTGTGAAGTGGGAGGAAAAATCTCATCTAATGGTAAATACAAATCGTATACTAGTACAAAGCTACAGCTATTTACTGTGGACAAGAACAATAAAGTCTTGCTAAAGAGTTGAGCTCATCTTGCTTTCTGTTTGCATAGTGGTGCTCAGAGCTGAATAGCTATGACCTTTCCAATGCTTTTTTTTTAAACAAGAGTTTAAAAAAAACCAACAACAGACCATATCCTATTTCCACCACTAGGTAATTATGTTACCCACAAGAAATAATAATACTACAACAGAACTTTCCTCTGCTTACTTTCAAAAAAGCTTTTGTACTTTTCCAGTCCTCCAATGACATCATCACAGCAGGACTGGAAAACAGATAAAAGCTGTTGTGAGATGGCCGCCACGTTGTTTGTGAAATTGATCTATTCTTTCCTTCCAAATTGGCCTGAAATCAATGGCCCAGAATGTCCTTCCTCAAGCAGCCTGAGTGCTTTCTACCCTTTTGTTTTTGTATGGAAAAGACTGGCTGCACCTGTGCAGACAGAGAACAAAATTGCACCCAGGCTTCCATAATGGGAAGCAAAAACATCAAAGTCTTTCTCAAGGGTTCAGCAATACTCTGCAGAAATCATCTTGATTTATTGCCATACTGTCTGTGTGATTGTGACAAGGAATGCACCCATTCCTTAAATACTTGCATTCAGAGACTAGTTAAGCTCTGTGACTCTAATGGCACTCCAGGTGACAGAAGGCCAAGCATGGCTTGCACAGTTCTTATGGTAGAAACTGTTTGTTTTTGATGAAATGGAGCGGGGGATCCTCAAAGAACCAACTGTGTCTGGATCCCAGCTTCCCATTATACTGTCCAAGTTCCAAACCAGAATACCAAAGGTATACGATAGCTGTGTGCTAGACATGCCATTGCAGGAACTGCCATTGGAAGTGAATTTGAATGCCTTTTTGGTTTTGAGAAGAACAGAAACAGTGAATTGCAGTCATTCAGCAGTGGTAGTGGTGGACCACAGAAAGGATTCCTGCCCCCCGCCCCCGCCGTCCTGCATGGGACCTGTGGGCCTGCTGCACTAGAACAATGGTCTGACCCAGTATAAGACAGTATCCCATATGCCTTGTGGAATGCCCATATGTGGAATGATGCCCACATGCCAATATTTGGATGACTGTACCAAATGGATGCTTGGATGCTTCTATACCAAAAACTAGAGTTCAAAATATCCCTTTGGTGCTTAAAACATGTACTGCAGGGATGACTTTTCAATTCTATGCTTAATGGGCGAGATCTAAAATTGTGTGTACATAAGGGGATTGGCAGATACTAATTTCCCCATGCCTGTCCCCCAGCAGCCCCCAAACCCTGAAAATGGTCCACCTAGCATCAGCAACCCTGATGGGCTTAATGGAAGGGATCCCCCAAAATGGACTGAGGTATTGTCCATGGCACCACACCAGTTAACCCTTGGGAAACATTTTCAAGGAGGACTCCTTGACAAAGAAGGACTGGACAAATTGGCTGCTGCCATGATTAACTCCAACCTATGGTCATCCCTACAAGTTTTTTTTTAAGTTATTAACTACCTTTCATTCAAAAAAGGGAATATATGCATACAATAAAATGTTACCTGAATGTAAATGTTCAGATAACAAAAAGAGTGTTATCTGAATCATCCACCCTATGATGTTTGGCAACTCTCTGGTGGGGGAGGGGGTTACATATTTTGTTTGAAAATAGGCATGCAGAGTCTCATGTTTGCACTGCTATATGAGGGTGAAGCTACACAATGGGCCAGCTGGCATGCTTAACTAGTGCTACGGTAGATAGTGGTGGGTGCCACCAGTTATTCTGAATATTCAAACCACAACCATGGTTTGTTGGGCCACCCAAACTTGGGAACTATGGGTTATGCAAGAGATAAACACTCCTCAGATAACTCAGATTAAGAGTTCCGAGAAGTTTATTTAATCCTGCAAAACCCATGATCCCTGCTCTGGATGATGTGGCATGCTGCAGGATGCCACTCATGGGCTCTTCAGCTTGTTGGGATGTCAATAAGCCACAGTGAACCAAAGGGAGAATCAGTGCAGAAGGGGGAAAAGTCTCCATTGGCTTGAATTGGAAATTAAGTGACTGTAGAAAGAGCTTTAAAGCTTCCCTAACCATATGCGGTGGCCTGCTATATATCAGGGACCCAAACATTTAATTGTGGGTAGAAAAAAGAGGGGGGTGAGAATTTGTTATATGCTTTGTACTTAATGCATCATGTAGTCTGATCCTGAAATCAAAAGAAAAGTAAAAAGAGAATGCTGATTTTCATATGCTTTCTATTGGACAAGGTGCAATTTACTTGAATAGGCTTTTGGCAACACTGCTTTTTACAATCACAAAAGTTCAGCATGGCATACTGATACATTATCTTGCAACTGCCACTGTTACTGAAACAGACTGCCAGAATGCGCATGTGATGAGTGATCTAGTCACAAGAAAGCAAAATAAGCTTTCTTTGACGCTCTTATGGCCGCCTCACACAACACTGACAATGGAAAATTCTTGTGAAAATGCATCTTGCTTTTTATCAACGTATTCACAGGAAAGGTTGGCACCTAATAGTGCTCTGGACTAGTGGAATAGTCCTGGTGCAACCAATTGTAACCAATTACTGTGAAAATATGTTCAGATTTCAAAATGAAACATGACTAGAAGACATTAAAACACACACACACACCCTTGGATTACCAAATAGTGACATAAGCAGCCCAAATTATCTCTTTCAGAAGGCTGAGCTTCCAAGAGTCCCCATGCTCCATATGTCCATAATTTCATATAAGTGGAAGAGTACACCTATGCTAAGGTCTCGATCGCAACTATTTCTCACACCTGTGACATGCAAATCTCTTTCCTAGTAGCATTTAATGAATGTTTGTCTCAAAGGACAAATGTGGAATGTGGCTGTTCACCTTAACAGGCATCCATAGAATTTATTTGGGTCCTTTGGGAAAGAAACAGATTTGATCACATTTGATCTGTTCTAGCAACTAAAAGGGGAGTGTGACCCTTTGGCTCTGGTGAATCTGTAGCAGCATCTGATTCTGTACTATCCTTCTGGGTCATTTGGAGTGTGTGCGGTGTGGGGACACTTTTTCAATGGCCCCAGTCCTGCATCACTGAATGGTACCATAAAGTGGTGCTGCTACTTTGCTGTTGGCCTCAGTGGCCTGTTCTATGCCCTGCGCTTTTAACGTCATGAAGTTCCTGGGGGAAGTCATCTGGACTTAGGGTTATGGCCCTTTCACTATGTTGACAATATTAATCTCTTTTTCACACCAGGAAACGTGGCAAAGTCCTGAACCATTGTCTGCACACAATAAAAGGCTGGATGTGAGATTAAATGGAGGCATAATCCAGACAATATGGTGGTACTGTTGGTTAATATGCAAGCAAACTCTTCAGTAGGGATACAGCCTGTTCAATTTACACTTTCTGAAAGATACAAAAGTTCACAGGCTGGGATAGGGGTTGCTTCTGGACATGTACAGAAGGCCTGCTGCTGTAGCCCTGAGCACTTATGCCTAGCTTTGGCTGTCAAGCTAGTTTCATCCCTTCCTGGAAAAGGCCATAATCTGGCCATGGTGATCCATCTCTTAAACACTCCTCAAATAGAGTACTGCAATGTTTTCTGTGTGAGGCTATGTCTGAAGAATATTCACAGACCTCAGACAGCAAAAAATGCCGCAATCAGACTATGTTCTAGGATATACTTTGCTGTCGATATTATAAAAGTACTGCCATGCAGCAGCTTCCAATTTGTTCCTGGACAAAAATTCAAATTCCTTGCTTTTCCAGAGATGCCATGTCCACATTGCCCTGAGGTTTTTTTGTTTGGTTGGTGGGTTTTGTTTTGTTTTTTGTTTTGGCAGCAACCTATTCCTTCCCCAGGAGAATTCCATTTTAATTCCATTTTAGGAGTAGTGTTAAATATTTTTTCTTCTTCCACATGGCTTTTAAATGAATTTACATGTAATCCAACTTTCTATTATTAAATTCATTTTAAAAATATTGGAACCAATTTAATAATTTTAATTTACAAGTCATTTCAGCAACCTTTCTTGGGTTGAAACATGACTCATGATTAGATATGTATTCATTTATTTGAAATTATTTTAGGCTATCTTTTAGATGAAAAGCACATCAATGCAACATACACAATAAAAATCCATACAAAAATATACAAATAGGCAATAAATACATAATGGGATCCTATAAAACACTATAAAAAGATAGAAACATAGAAACAGAGCGAGTCAGAAGGGGTCTCCCGGGCCATCTAGTCTGACCTCCGGCACCTGCCGGCTCCGCTCACGACATGCCCACCATGTGGACGTCTAGCCTATCCTTGAACACCCGCACCGATGGGGCCTCAACAACCTCACGTGGAAGCCCATTCCACACCCTCGGGATCCTGACTGTCAAGAAGTGCTTCCTGGCATCCAAATGGAACCTTGGCTCCCTGAGCTTTGCTCCATTGGAGCGTGTCCTGCCTTCCTCTGCAGGGGAGAACAGGTCTCTACCCATCTTCATGTGACATCCCCTCACATACCTGTATGTCGCCAACATATCCCCTCTGAGTCTCCTCTTTTCCAGGCTGAAGAGACCCAATTCCCTCAGTCTCGCCTCATACGGCATCCCCTGCAAACCGGCCACCAACCTTGTGGCCCTACGCTGCACTGACTCCAACCTGGCTATATCCTTTCTGTAATGAGGGGCCCAAAACTGAACACAATACTCCAATTGCGGGTGCACCAGAGTCGTGTAGAGTAGTAGTAATACCTCTCTTGATCTAGAAGCCACACTTCTGGCTATGCAACCAAGGGTGGCGTTCGCCCTCTTGACCACATCACACTGCTGACTCATGTTTAGCCTGCAGTCAACCAGCACCCCAAGGTCCCTTTCACAAGTGCTGCTCTCCAGCCACTTGTCACCTAACCTGTACTTATGACAGCTATTCCTATGCCCCAAGTGCAAGACCTTGCACTTATCCACTTTGAACGCCATCCTGTTGTCTCCTGCCCACTTCCATAGTCTGTCCAGATCCTTTTGGATCTGGAGTGCCTGCTCCTCAGTTGTGGCCACTGCTCCAGTTTTAGTGTTGTCTGCAAATTTGAACAGCAGACTGTTCACCCCTTCTTCCATGTCATTAATGAAAAGATTAAACAGGATCGGCCCCAGGACAGAGCTCTGGGGGATCCTGCTTGTCACTGGTCGCCATCCTGATGATTCCCCGCTAATGGTTACCTTCTGCTTTCGGTCAGTCAACCATGCCCTAATCCACCAGACAGTGCTTTGGTGTATCCCAAAACTCCTCAGTTTCTCCACCAGGATATCATGGGGCAAGGCCTTGCTGAAATCCAGGTATACCACATCCACTGCATCCCCTCCATCTAGCCATCTCGAAACCTTGTCATAGAATTCCACAAGGTTTGTCTGGCAGAACCTGTTTTTGCGGAAGCCGTGTTGTGTGGCTGTTAGCCTCCCTTCCCTATCTAGCATCACTAGATCTCTCTCTATTATGAGCCTTTTCATTGTTTTTCCTACAATGGATGTAAGGCTAACAGGTCTATAATTCCCCATGTCCTTTCTACTACCCTTTTTGAAAATTGGGACCACTGATGCCACCCTCCAGTCCTCTGGAATTCACCCGTTCTCCACGAGGTCTCAAAAATGGAGGCCAGTGGGCGTGAGAGAACCCCTGCCAACTCTCTAAGTACTCTCGGGTGTAACCCGTCAGGGCCTGGCGCCTTTTTAATGTCCAATGCCCTGAGGAGCCCCTCGACTTCAAGGGGAGTGACTCTAATCTGTGCCCCTAAGTCCCCAGCCTCATCTAATCTCCTATGCAGATATCCCCCGTCCTGCTTTGGGGAGAACACAGAGGCAAAATAGTCATTTAGCATCTGTGCCTGTTCCCTCATATCAGTCACTGGATCTCCTTCCTCCTTATTTAGTGGTCCCACCACTTTTCTCCCCTTCCTCTTCATATTTACATGCTGAAAGAAGCCCTTTTTGTTGATCTTGATATTCTTGGCAAGTCTCAGCTCGTAATCAGCCTTAGCCTTGTAAAGAATCCTTCTGCAACGGGCCTCCTCCTCTCGGTATACCCTTTTCTCTATTTCCCCCCAGTACCCATTTCCTACAGAGGTTACTCTTTCATCTAATCCCTCTAACCACCTCCTTTCGCACCCATGGCGGCACTCTCCTCCGCCTCCCCACCTTACTGACTAGAGGTATTGTCAAGACTTGCGCCTCCAAAACCTCCCTTTTGAATGCTATCCACCCCTCCTTCCAGTAACCTATCCCAGGACATTTTCCCCAGTCTGGCCTTCAGTTGGCCAAAGTTGGCCCTCTTCAAGTCCCAGCTTCTAGTGCTCGACCTGCTGCACGTCCCCAGTCCCCTGATCTCAAAGCAAAGGATGGAGTGATCACTCGCATCCAGAGCTCCCCTAATCTGTACTTCATCTATCAGCTCCTCCCTATTGGTCAAGACCAAGTCAAGGATGTTTCCCCCCCTCATCGCCTCTCGGACCCTCTGTGTGAAAAACTCTCCCTCTATCGCTTCTAGGAAGCGACGTGACCTGGCTGTCACCACCGAGTGAGCCTCCCAAGTAATATCCGGGAGATTGAAATCTCCCATAATTACTGTGTCTCTCCTCTGAGATATCCTTAGAATCTGGTCTGTCAGGACATCACCCAGGGTCTCAAGTTGACCTGGAGGGCGATAACATACCCCCACTGTCAGGTCTCTTTCCCTGTCAGAACCCCTAAGTTTCACCCAGACTGCCTCTACCAAATCCCCATCTGTGCTGCATTCTATCCCTTCCCTGATGTATAAAGCCATGCCCCCACCTCTCTTTCCCTTCCTGTCCTTTCTAAAAAGGTGATACCCTTCTATATTCACGTTCCAGACTTGCTTTTCATCCCACCAAGTTTCTGTGATTCCCACCAGATCATATCCTCCTATTCCCAGGAGAGCTTCAAGCTCTTTCTGCTGATTACCCATGCTCCTAGCATTGGTGTACATGCACCTCAACT
>NW_025335268.1:61236861-61238420 GCF_004798865.1 Varanus komodoensis
ACCCCACCTCTCTTTCCCTTCCTGTCCTTTCTAAAAAGGTGATACCCTTCTATATTCACGTTCCAGACTTGCTTTTCATCCCACCAAGTTTCTGTGATTCCCACCAGATCATATCCTCCTATTCCCAGGAGAGCTTCAAGCTCTTTCTGCTGATTACCCATGCTCCTAGCATTGGTGTACATGCACCTCAACTCCTTCCCACCGCTTCCTTTCCTTGGAGTTCCCAGCCTCCTCCTTCCTCTCATCCTCCCTGATACCTGGCCCCTCTCTGTAGGAGTCCTGTCAGTCCCTGCAGTACCTCTAAAACCCTGCTCCCAGAGCCCTGATCCTCGCCCCACGCTTGTCCAGTGCAGACACGTTACTGGGGGACCTGAACCCACCCCCCTGGCTCAGTTTAGTCTCCCGGACGAAGTTCGCTAGAGCATCTCCAAAGGACCTTTTCCCCATCCTCGTGAGGTGTAACCCGTCCCTTGCCAGAAGTCCATTGGCAAGAAAACGAGTGCCGTGGTCAAGGAACCCGAAGCATTCCTTCTGGCACCACACCCTAAGCCAGTCATTCGCCTCAGAGACCCTCCTGTCCCTTCCTGGCCCAAATCCCCGGACAGGTAAGATTGACGAGAAGATGTTATACCAATAAAATCTGCAGCCCATTGATTATAGGAAAACTAGTGAAAACAGATGGGTCTTCAAAGCCATCCTGAAGACATTTTAAAAAGGAAGTTGAATCCAAAGGCATGGAACCCACACTAAATAGACCCTTTCCCTTGTACTATCTTTAATACTGGCTAAATGAGAAGGGACTCAGATTATGGTCAGGCTGCTACAAGTAAGGGACATGCTTCAAGTAACTCTGGTGCAAACCAGTGAAGGCTTTGGTGATTCAGGCCACCATAAATAAATACATATATAAATACAGTTTGAACTGGAGAACCTACAAAGACTTTTTCAGAATAGCTGTCACTCATGTAGCTCTAATATGTTGTAAGTGATGATGGATGGTGACAGAGTATGGAGGAGTGAGAATTCAGTCGATGGATTTAGAAAAGTGCATGAAATATTGGTATGAGTGGGAGGACGAGGACTTTGACACGGCAGTTCCTATTAACTGCCCTGTCCAGGGACCAGATACAAAAGCTATTAATCAATTGATCAGAAGGTACCCGCCTCCTACACTATACTGCACTGTGTACATTTTGCTAAATTAACAATTTTCCCTTACAGACAGAGCACTATAACTAAAAACATAGATTTATTTTTAAAATATTGGCACTGCTAGTAGAAAATATGACAAAAACACTATAGAATATTGAACTGAACCATACAGTTTCTTTCTAAGATCAATCAGGGTCAAACACTTAGATGGGGTGGTGGACAGGAACAATGGAAATTTCAAAATCTAAGTTCTGAAACAGCCCACATTCTATAACATGTCTGTTAACATTGAAGATGGATGTTAAATGGTTTGGCAGACTTCCATAGTAATGTCTTCAGTAAGCTTGAGGTACCATCCTTTGCAAGTTTACGGAGCTAAAGCCCTTTCTGTTGAAACTTGCACACTA
>NW_025335268.1:61238520-61361893 GCF_004798865.1 Varanus komodoensis
AAACTTGCACACTATTATATCCTTAATAATTTTATTTTTAAAGATATTCAGATAAGAAATCAAGCCTTAAGAAAGAAGAGAAAAATGACAGTTCTGCCAGGTATATAGATCTTTTTTAAAAGCCTGCAGATCACATGGAAAGACTTTACTACCTCTGTACTCAACAGAATCTGAAAATTACTTATTATTATAATTAAATTTGTTATAAACTATCTGGCATTATGTAGAATTGGAAATTTAAAAGATTAGAGAAACATGCTAGAGAATGATGTACAACAGAAGCCTGTTTTATACAACAGAATCCATCAAAACAAATGCATAATTCAGTGCTGAACAAAGAGAAACAATGTGTGGAACAGGCTCCTAAGAATTGTACAAGTGGATGGAAAGATTATTGTTATTCATTCAGTTTCAGTTTTCAGAGAGAGCAAAATCCAAGTTGAAGCTATCCAGTTTATCTTTGTCCTAACCCAGTGCCTGATTTGATGAGCATGTAGGTTACATGATATATTCATGGATATTTAAAAGTTCTGATTGTGAGACCCAAAGTTGGCTTTGATATAATCATTTCTCCCTTCCATCCTACAACTAAAAAGCAAATCTTCTGAACTAAAATTGCAAGAATGTTGGAACACCATTCCCAGTCTGATTATATGTTAGTGACACATGGTGAAACCAGTAATTTTGGTGAATGAAAGTTCAGATCCATAATATTAAAGGCTTTAATGAGAATCCCAATGAGCCATTTGATGGGTTTAACTTGCTAACATCATGAAATGTTATAGTTTTCAAACAAGTATTAATATTACTGGTTTTGCTGCTAGATGGATAGGAAACTTGATGACCTATAGTTTCTGTTAAGGAGTGGAAGTAGTTACCATTGCAAGACAGAAACTATGAAATCCTTCAGTCTAAAATAAATTATCCACCCAGTTAAAGTGTCTATTGTCATATTTCTAGTTTAATCCTGAAGTACTACAATATATATTTTTCTTTCATTTTAAATTTGAGCCTCTCTAACGGTGGGCAGAGGGACTGCAGGTGGCACAGTGGTTTAAACCGCTGTGCTGCTGGGCTGGTTGATCAAAAGGTTGCCGGTTCAAATCTGCACAACGGGGTGAGTCCCTGTTGCTCCGTCCCAGCTCCTGCCAACCTTGCAGTTTGAAAGCATGCAAATGCAAGTAGATAAAAAGGTACCAGTGTTCAGTGTTTAGTCATGCTGGCCACATGACCACAGAGACTGCCTGCGGACAAACGCTGGCTCCCTCGGCCAGGAAACAGAGATGAGCACTGCCCCCTAGAGTCAGGCATGACTGGACGTAATGTCAAGGGGAAACCTTTACCTTTAATGGTGGGCAGAAAGGGTACTGGAGAGGTCATGGGATTCTGCATATCTCCTCTTCTCTCCTACCAGCAGCCCCCCTTTTCTCTCCCCCAGGAGAAAGCCACATAAGGAAAACTTTCTGTGGGTTGGGAGAAGGGTGGGTGAAGGAAGAACACTATCAGATACTGTACCCCATGCTCATAACTCTGTTTATAGACCCTGAGCAGGAGTCTACACCATCCAGTGGTGCTGCAGACAGTCTAGTGCCCTTAGGATTCCTCTCTAAGTAAAGTTGATGTCAAGATAATTTCTTCAGCTGTGCTTTCTTTACCCACGCTCAAATCCATTCTTTGTAGTTTCAGGGGTGGACAGGCTTATGGGAAAAATCTGCATCTAAGTTCATTGAGAATGCCTGCCTTGACTAAAGCGTGTTTATGCACATTGATGATGATGATACTGCATTGATATCCCACCTATTTTTCTCTTGTGAGGAACCCAAAGTGGCTTATGCAGCTTCATTTTATCCTCACAGCAACACTGTATGGTAAGTTATACTTAGTGTGAGTGACTGGCCCAAAGCGATGCAGTGAACTTCTCCTGAGTCTGCAGTCAACACTCTCATTACCACACCACACTAGTAGTGAGATGACAAGCAACACCTCAGTCACCTGAAAAATGGTTATTTATTTGTTACAATCAATATAGGACACTAAGCAAGATGATAAGGTCTAGCTTACACTTGCTCTAAAAGAAGTAGATGGGCACATGGTAGAAATTTTGTGAGGTCCATCCAGAAGAATAAATATTCATCTGAACAGGATCCTTGTCAGCTGCTCACTATATGGGACAGCATTTCCCAACTTGGTGCCCTTAATACATTTTGGACTTCAACTGCCACTGGCCCCAACCAGCCTGACCAGTCGTAAGAAACGCTGGGTGCCTCAAACCAGCTGGGGAACATTGACTGGAGAAGGCTGATCTGCGGTTTCTGTATCAAAAAGAGCAGATAAGAGGTTCAGATTATCATTTACTGTCAAGTAAAACTATGCATAAAACAGATAGAACTCTTAGAGGCAAAAGTACACTAAGCAAATGTCAGAATAGTCAGAGGGGAAGAGAGAAAATATTTCTCTGACCTGTGGTTCTACAAGTAGATGTGTACAAATGTAAAGAGTAGCTACTTCAGAACAAAATAAAGCAGGTCTCAATTTAGTATTACCCTGGTGCATTCACTGCTTTGTGCTCCTCATATAAAAGTGAGCAAGAGTAAAACTGAGCACACAGTTGTGTTCTTACATTGTGACAAACTACAGCAGTAGGGCAGCTTCTATGTATATTGAATATAATAATTTCTAAAATGCTTCAACAAATTCTATACAACCCAGGGATCTGGGGGCTTCAAACTCCCAAACATTCAAGTATAATCAAAATAAAATGCTGGACAACCAGATTTAACCAGAAAATGGGGTTAGTCTTCTTCCAGGACTATTGGAATTTTGAAATCTACAAATGTATCAGCTATAAAGTCCACTTTCCAGGTTTTTAGTACTATTTACTCAAAATGTCTTGGTAGATTTCAGTTGATGTCATACATAATTCAGAGGTTAGTTTATGACCTCCAAGCTCCATTTTATTTTTAATATGTAGCACACATTTACATCTGCTATTATTTATTGCTATCCAAAAGTACATTCATGGAATCTGATCCACATTTAAACCCTTTCCACCCATGGGACTGATCCAGTTCATACGCAAATTGCTAAAGAAAAGTTTCTATTTAAGCTGAACCTGTTTTTTCTTCTGCAGATCACAGGATCCAGACCACAGTGAAGGACAAATCGTGATCCTAATGTCTAGGTTCTTGATCTGGATCAATTGTCTGGATCAATTACTTTTGAGTAGGTCAAAGGAATAAACATACCTGCATGCTATTTATTAAAAGTAGTATCTCTCATGTGTCTGTTATTGTGGGGCTCAATAAGTCAAGAATCTTGATCAGTCAAGAAACTTCCTTATTATTTATTTGGTTTCCTATTGACAGAAAAAAAAAATCTTGCTGACTTTTAAAAGATGCATTGTAAAGAAGAAAGGCCTATTATATAAAAGACCACTTTTCCATAACAAAGAGATTTAAACCTACGGAACTCATGTTACTGAAGTGGCAATCTGATGCTTTTTCTGAAGCACTTAAAGATTAATTGCCTAGGACGAATTTTAATGACTGAGATGTATGGAGTGATTTAAATCAAATATTTATTTGTAGCATTATGAGAATAGTTTACTTACTGATTTACTGCATGATGATCTTTGTGCTATTCACCCTGGGCCCTTGGGATGCACGTGCTAGAATTCTGCGAATTATATTATTTTTTCACTTTGAATTAAAAACAGCTAGAACATTTGAGGATATTTTATACCTTCTCTGCCAGACACAGGAGAAGCTTTTGTACACATCTCTGCTCCTTCCTTTCTTCAGTTTACCATCATATTACAGAGTTTGAAGGCTAATTGGAGAGTTGGCTATGGATACCCTTCATTAGTTGTTGAGATACAGTATTACAGAAAAGACATTTGAAAACAAGCAGAAACCATCTATAAGCCCAATGTATTGGAAGCATGAACCACAATAGACAGCAGCATTAAATGTTCATTCTGCTTGACCCAAAATGAAAATAAACACAGACTGACCTCACATTACATGATGCAAATTTGAGTGGGGAACACTGGGGATAAGGCAAACAGGCTATATGCCATCAAATTTGGCCTCCATACAAAAATAAACATGGAAATAAAGTGTCGAGCAAATGCAGGACACCACCACTTATAAGGAGAATGACAGGTTTGACTTTGCCCTGAAACTATTTTAAATGATTTAAAATCTGAACACTATCTCCACTAATTACGCCTTTTCAGTGAAGTGAAAATATCCTACCTTGATCCCTCTTTGATTAAGTGGATGAGAACGATCTTCCGCCAGAAAAATCATATAAGCACCTTACTGATGCATTCTAACTCATAATCCAACTGGATAATTAATTACTCACAAGCTGCTAACTTATGTGCAGACTTACGTCCTTTACAACTGGATGAAGGCACTCATCTTCCCAACAGGCTATTTCTTTAAAAGAAATACTATTTCTTTTCAAAGCCAGAAAATGTTAACCTCCCCAAAGCCAATGCGGGATTTAAATTTGTTGTGCAGAATGCTGTACTTTGTAGTAAGGTTTCTAATTTATCAGCTAAAATTTTCTGATGGTGATAACAAATGGCAACAATGACTTTTTGCTTCCCTAAACACTGTTTAGTGTTTCAATGTGCTTAGTATGGGGTCAAGGAATAATGTCAAGGCCCTGCTGACTTGTATACACAGAAACAAAATGTCAAGCGCGCCAAGACCTCATTTCGCCTAGTGGAAAAATGATCAGAAAGAAAGTTCAGATCTCTCTCACTTTCCTGTGACCTTCCTTTGGCTAAAAGTAGATTAAATGATTTAGGGCCCATCAAGAAGAGCTTAAGGAAGAAATCAGTGTTGGCTTGTAAGGTGCCACAAGCCCCTTTGCTGTTTTGCTGTTTTCTTTGGCCTTTATATATTTATTTTTTTTATTTATTTGCAGGGATTTATTTATGATCGATGCTTGGATTGAATTGCATTGTGCTGAACTGTACTTATCTTGTATGCCACCTTTCAAGGGTCTGAGAGTTTGTTTGAGAGTTCTGCCTTTGAAGGTGTTCTAAAAGGAATCTTAAATACATATAAAACAAAATTTAGGCTACTATAGTGCACAGTTACAAGTAAGCACAGTGAATCTCTGTGTGTAAAATCCGACTTGGAGAATACTCATAATTTCTTATATGATATTCTGCCACTGTCTCTTCCAAGCATCAATTGTAACCCGTTCATTCCAGAGTCCCACTAATGTACTGTTCCCTGCTTCTAATCAGAGAGGTCTCCACAATCTGATGTTTTAGATACTTGTTTAAAATTTTCAATGGGAAACTCTGAAAAGGTCAAGCTGAAGGGTAAATGCAGCTCAAAAGAAAAAGTAGGAAGTATTTATTACAAGATGTATGTTACTACAGGACTACATTCATAGTGAATACAAGAAAATGCTCCATGCACTTATGTGTACACACACACACTTGGTTGTGGAGAAAAAACATCATGACATACAGACACATGCTATTTTGTGATTGTAGCTGTACAGAACTATATTGAGACTACAACTACTGGCAAGTAAGCAGTTTCGAAGCAGGAGGGGAGCCCTAGTTTCATGACATGGGTCAAATTAGGCAGAGATGAAACACCTTATTCTAAATCCACTATATTAGATACTGCATAACTATGAAACCCATTAGCAGTCTACCGCTATGCTTCAGAGTTAAATAATTTGTCCCAGCAATAGCATCCATCAGATATTGTTGATACTTATCTTTAGGTTATATTTATCCGATATATATATATATATATATATATATATATATATATATATATATCAATATTATAATGCTACATGGGTTATAATCCTCATTTCTCACAAAATTTGCTATTAATTAGTCAGTCATGTTAGAACAGGCTGGAATTTAATTAAACACTACCTTTCTTTTGGGAAAAGAAAACCCAGCTGAATGGCTTGTTTCTGCATATGAATGTTAAACCTTTACTTGTGTGAAGTAAGGCATACCAACATCTTACTGGGACTGGAAGTATCGTCATACCTAACAGGCACTTTAAACCAACTTTTTATTTAAAATAATAATAAAGAGACACTCACCAGAATATATTTAGAATAGTTTATGACTTGGGTAATTTTTCCAAGATCTGATCAAAATGGAAAAAGAGTTTAAGTAGTTTTTTAAGGCCCCCTTTTCATGGTGCTATTCACAAAGCTTTAATGCCCAGTGAATGGGAAAATATTTCTAAATAAACATGAAAACTGAAAAAAATAGTGCTTGAACAGTAAGAAAAATGTGCTTCTTGCATTAAAAAATACCTTTCCAGGGAGGCGCATATTAATTTATCAACATGTTGCATTATAATATTACTCAAAAAAACCTCTTTTTCCTTCAGAAACATTGTTCAACACCCAGAAAATGCCCATTAGGGAGAAAGTAAGAGTGGCAATTTTGCTCCTGCATGGATATGCCATGTATGCTACAATTTGTGCCATTGCGGTTTTCTTTTTTCTTT
This sequence comes from Varanus komodoensis, assembly GCF_004798865.1. NCBI lineage: Eukaryota > Metazoa > Chordata > Lepidosauria > Squamata > Varanidae > Varanus > Varanus komodoensis. The sequence continues at coordinate 61,245,033 of NW_025335268.1, forward strand.
TTGTTGGGCATGCATGCATATTTACAGGATCATCTCAGAAAATATGCTTCTATGCATTAATGTTTTCATTGAAATCTACCATACAGTTTAAGAAATTTTGAACATAAAGACTACTGGATGTTTCAAACCCAGGACCCTCTAGAGCAGTGATGGCAAACCTTTTAGAGACCAAGTGCCCAAACTGCAACCCAAAACACACTTATTTATTGCAAAGTGCCAACACTGCAATAAACCTGAATACTGAGGTTTTAGTTTAAAAAGAACAACTAAATATGATGCTGCAGATTAAAATATGCCAGGGGGATGGCACAACACTAAAAGAATCTCAGTCTCTTAATTAGAACCTCTCTTTGCTAAATCTTAGATATTACATTTCAACTTTTCATAAGAAAACTCAAAGCTAAAATCTTGTGTTAATAAAAACAAATGTATTAAAACTCACAGCCAGTTCAAGCAATCCTTGGTAGCGCTCTCATTGGCAATGCAAAAGCTCGGACGAGTTGCGGCTAATGAGTCGCAGCTCATGACATCATCGCCTGGTGCCATTACTCCTTTCCGAGCATGCGCATGGCCCCTATGTGTCCTGTTATCCGAAGCTCAGCGACGCTGGGGTGACCTGGCTCATGTGCTGACAGAGAGGGCTCTGCATGCCTGCTGCAGCACGCATGCCATAGGTTCACCACCACTGCTCTAGAGCAACATGATAATACTGAAGTCTGCAGAGTGAGGATACAATTCATTAAAAATATCTCATTTTACTTACTACTGGCTGGAGAGTCCCAAACAGAACTCTGTTTAATGAGTTTGCCTGCTGGCTGCAACCTGATGGGGTGGATTCAAAGGAGCTGCTTCCAAAAGGCACTGAATGTTTATTTGGAAGAGTCCAGCCAATGGCTGGCTTTAGACAATAAAATAACACACACTCAACGGTTGAGTGTGGGTTGTCATTGAACCATTCAAATATGAGTTATTATGTTATAAGAAGCCAGCCATGCTAACAGTGGTTTCTTAGCCAGAATGAACCATAAAGAAAACCTATGGTTTATTGGATTGTGAACTGTGGATTGTCCATGGTTAACAAATCACTATTTGTTAGCATGGCTGGGTTCAGACCCATGTTTTAATCCACTGTTCAGTGACAACCGACACTTAACCCATACCCAGCCCTTAAGCATAGGTTATGATGTTGTCTGAACCCAGCCAATTTCCCACATGCATATGATAAAGTGGTCTCTGGTTGATAACTTTCCTCAGAATTTTACCTGGTATGAATTCAAGAGAAACCCTTAAGCTCAGACCCCCAGTTGTTCCCAACACAATGAGACAGCACAGAGGGCACTGAGGCGATTCTACCCTTTTTTTCAAATGGGGAAGACTCTTGGGCTCTGCTATATAAAACATATTCCATAGATGTCTTTGCAAGGACAGGCATCCTGTGCTCACATAGAATCAGGACCTCCTAATTTACTTAGTACTCATAGTATGACTTGGAAAGGAACATGAGATAGAGTGCACAACCCTAATACCAGCACCCACATTCAAGTTAGGGAATGTCTTATCAGAAAATATCCTCCAAACAGAACTCTGAGGATGCCTCACCACACTTGCCATTTCATTGCTGGGCAGTATTAGGGAATTGGGAGGAATCAGATGGGGGGGGGGGGACTCCACTCAGCCCTGAGGATCCCTCCTGTACTGCTGAGGCCAGCTCCATCCAATGTGGAAGAAGCCAGCATGTGCACTTCCATTTTTAAAACGGGCCACAATTTGTGTCAGTTGCTTAAAAAGAAACAGGCACACCTGCACAAAGTTCAGGCCCCCAGAATGGGCAGAAACTGTGGAGCAGAGCCTTGAATTTTGCACAACTCTGAAATTAACTGAATTAACTGAAAATCTGCAGTGGCCAAGAAGGAGTGTCTGCACTTGTCACAAGAGGAAAATACTTTCAAGTGCCTCCTATTAAGTGCTTCCATAAGGATAAAAACAAGGAAACCGCTTGAATCCAGCTGGGCAGGCTAGATGGATGCACTCAGTGCAATCTGTGCAAATTTGCATACCTTGTGGAGAAGAAGCTCAAAATTTGTGCAAATATTTTCAGCAGTTTTGTGGAATCTAAACATCCCCATCCCACTCAGCCTGCTTTTGGATGCCAGGTTGGAAATGTGTTGAAAGTCTATCATGTTCAAATGAAAAAAGTCCATGCACAGCACACGCAACACAAGAAATGTTTAGCACAGGCTCACATTTTGTTTTTCCTAAACCACATTTTAAACCTTCCTCTGCCCATTCCATGGAAGCTGTTTCCCTTCTGATCACCCCTGTTTTAGACACAGGGAAATTAAAAGTGTACCTCTGGTAAACTTGGGAGGACCACATATGACTTACTGTATGGAATGACTCAGTAATATAAGTTATGCTTTCTTCCCTTTGCTCATGCTCAACCTAAATTTGCTTTTAAGCTTGAACAGAAATGTAAGATTATCTTTTCAGTGTTTTCATTTAGTATCTCAAGGCGCAACAAATTTAATACCTTTTCTTCGTATTTGCTGCTACATTTAATCTCATGCACTATTATAATTCCTGGAGGTTTTAATTTCTGTCTTCAATTTACCATCCTGAATGCAATTTACTGAAAAATGCAAAGATGTGCTACATAATTATTCCCACATTTCATGGAATTGACAAGTACTTGGACTAATATACTTAACACTATACTTAACAATAGCACTTATTCTAATATACTTAACAATAGCACTTATTCTAATATACTTCATAAGGCACCCCACACTCTGCCCTTGGCCTATCTTGTATCTTGGAGGTGCACAACATCTTCATTGAGTGTTTGTGGGGATGCCATGCACAGCCGCTCATGTGCCCGTTCCCACAGCCCCACACAACATACAGTCATTAAAAGTCTGCTCTGCACAAACCCATCACTGCCTTATGGGCACTATCAGCACTGGCAAAGCAAAATTCCAGGCTGCTCCTGAATCACTAGGACAGGAGAGGCTTGTGGTTCTCACCCTGCCCTACGTACACTGATCCAGTCATAGCTTTCCTTCTGCAACTAGCAGTAGGAACGCAGCAATCCCCGCAGGAACAGATCTGGGTGACACTGTCAGAGAGCTCCATATAGAAGCTGCCTTCCTAGAGTCTTCCAGACTGAACCAATCCATTTTATTAACTCCATGTTTTTGGAAGTCTTGGAACAGACTATGAGACAGACATTTGAGGACCGTTTTCTCCCACCCATCATGTGACTGGTTATCAATACACTAGGAGGCTTTTTCTCTCAGCCCAGCAGAGTATATGTAAAAACTCAGTTTGGACTTAGTGAAAAGTTTTAGGAACTTTTATTTATACCATGTCTTTAAGATACTTGCTTGTCACCCCTAAATCTGCAAGAAATCGCTATTGTACTGTGCATTGTGCAGATAGGTAAACTCCTTTTTCTCAATTTCACTCATATATTTCATTTATGGATAAGTCAGCATTGTCAATAATAGCAGAAGGCTACTATTTTAACATTTGCCATAGGAAAAATGGCATCTCTTAAAATACAGAGAAAGACATAACAAGGATATAAAGTGAAATTCTGGACATCAGTTGTAGAATAAGAAAAGTGAATTACTGGTAGAAGTCACTATGAACAGAGAAATGAATAGAACATGTAAGGTTACAAGAGGAAGTCTATTCCAAGGGGAACAAAAAAGATGGCCTCAGAGAAGAGCAGACAATCTTGGTAATTCCAAGAAGAATGGCAGGGGAATTTCTGTTCATATCCCATCTCTCTGACTGATTTGTTACAGTTTGCAATCAAACTTGTTTTGCTATGTGCTGGGGACTCCCCAACTGGTAAAAATGACTCTCTCTAAGTCAAGCGTCCTTATGGGTCACTAAAACAACCACACGATGTGTAATGTGTTTCAACCTGCTCCTATGCCCTCTTTCTCATTAGCAGAGAACAAATTCATGAAAGGAACAAAGCAGGAAACAGATCAGCATGTGTGTGAAAAGACTTCTTAAAGAATCAACAACTTTCTGTGAGGAAGCAACAACGGGGTTGCTTTGTTCCCAGACAATCAGTTTCAGCCAGGAACAATCCACTCTATCAGGCAAGCATTCAGCCTCCATTGACAGAATTGATAGCAGGCTGGGCTTGCTAGATCCTCTGCTAGACACAGGCAGCTTGAATTCCATTGGGTTCAGTGGAATTTGAAACAACCTCTGATGTTTCAACATAACAGCCTTTGGGTCCACTTCAAAGATCAACTGGAGCTCAGGCATGCATGCAAACTGAAGTCAATGGAACAGCCCTTGTTCACAGAGGAATTCCATGTATTGGATGCATAGATGTCTAGACTGGAGCTTCTGCCTCAGTTTGCTAAAAACATACACATACTCACACCAGCGAAGTTCCAAGGAAAGAAATCAGTGCTCTCCTTGAGGTCTTTTAGCATTTCCTTCTGCCAGTAATTTGCTCACTTCTGTTATCAAGCTTTGTTTTAAGGTATTATTATTGCCTTTCCCACCCAGCCTTGAGCTCAACCTGTGTCTCAACCAATTTTTGCTCATTAAGTTGATAAAAATAACACTAAAGGAAAAAAAAATCTGTAATAGTGTTATGCTAGGACTTGAGGATATGAAACTCTGGTTAAGACGAGTTTCATACCTCTAATACTTTTTTATATTTGATCTGAGATTTTTAAATTCCCTATAGCTGTATTCAGGTATTCAAAATTGCACAATCAACACTGTAGGAAGTGAGGCCATGCCAGCTGGTCCTATCTTGCCACACATGGGCTCCTCCCCTCATTCAGAATGTCACATCATCAGGATTCTGGATCACAGGGAAGAGTGAGATGCCATTTTCAGGATTTCCCCATCACATGGAAGGGGAGGTGGCTTAGGGGTGACCTTTGGACCAGCGGACACAGCCCTACTCTCCCACGCCACACAATATTAAGTACATAGTTTAGGACATCCAAATTCAGAAGGATTCAAAATCTTTGGATCTTTCAGAAGGATCAACATCCATCTATTCTGAATGTCTACTTCATTTTAATAGTATGCCAAATCTTTCCATAATAGTATGAAGAAAAAAACACCCCTCAGCGTTTACCAGAAAAGAAATATATGAGATGGGGCAGGGAGAAATCCATCTCTAACATCCTTTCTCAGTTTACTAGCAACAGGTATGCAGAAACCATCCTAGTAAAAATTTAGGGACTTGACCAGCACGCTGAAGGCCACGTGCCAGGGTAGTAGAGGGCCCTGGGATTAACTGTGAGAGCCCTTTAAAGACTGACTTTTCCTCTACACACCACAGATTAGCAAATAAGAATAATAAAGAAAGGAAGACTTTGTGACTTTTGACAATTATTCTTGAGAGGGGAAAAAGTAACAATTGCCAAAAAATCACAGAAGGTTTGACATGTTACCTGGCTATGACAAAGAGCACACAACTGACACCCAAGTAAGCCAGCAGAATATACATCCAGATATCAGGGGAGAGAGGATTCAGGAAGGAGAAGACGCCCGGGTTTGTACCATTGGGCTTGCGGTACAAAATACTTATTCCAAGAGTCATAAAGGGCTTGGAAAAGTCGATGACCGTCTCTCGAACATACGTGATAGCCAGTGGTGCAACTGCAAGGTCAGCTTTCTGTTTGCAAGGGGGGAGAAAAAGGGAAAGAGAGAAAGAGAAATAGGCCATAAGTCACAAGCAGCAGGCAGAAGCAGGCAATTACATGAACAAAAACACAGACTTTACACTTGGAGAGCCCTGCCTTAGTACCAATCAAGCTGAAATTGAAAGCTCCTCTGTTGCTGCTCCTCTCCCGCTGAGGGTGTTGATTTATACTGCTACACTTCACCCACATGTTTTGGACTGTGCCGTGTTTACAGATTCAGAAGGAAATACGGAAGAAAATTAATATTTTCAAAATTCCTAAATTTATACCTCACCCTTGGCTTGAGGGTTGCTTAATTTTATCTCTCTTCAGAACTATTCTGGAATCCCAAAGGCAAAAGATAAGGGCTTTTAAACATGAAAGAGTGGCCTCCATTTTATTAATCCTGCTCTGGTCAGCACAGTTAGAGAACTAGGGTCAGATTTTGAATCACAAGCAATACACAGCAATATCAGTTAGGTCTGTGCTACATCACCCTTCCCTTTGTTACTTTAGATGGGAAGGAGGAGGAAGAAATGACCTTGAAATTCCAAGGAATTTTGGATGCCATCTGAAAAGGGAGAAAAATTGGTGTTCCACTGGTCATGCACAGGATTTTCACATTCTTAAATGAGCTCTCTAGTTTACATTCTTGAAGGCTGGCTTTCAAATTCAATGTGCATAAGTCATTTGGGCATTTCGTCCACCACTCCCCATCCCCACCTTACCCTAGTCTCCTGCAACTTGAAGAAAAAAGCCTGCCCACTGCCGTCGCACCTTCACTTGTACTCTTGTACAGTTGATCAGTCACAACCACTCATGTTCCAAGGATTAGTTACAGAATGGGATAGCTATTCAGCTTCCCTTTAAGGTCAGCTCTGATACTTCACTATCTTGATGTGTGTCTCTTCCCTATGTATCCAGCTACTGGGTTTTGGGCAAGACGCCTTCTATTGGCTCCCTCCCTTAGCGAGCCTGCCTTTTTGTCACCACTGGCCATCTCAGCAGACAGACTCTTGTCAGTGCCCCACAGGCTGGCGTGGCCCCACTGCAGGGTGATGCTGGCCCTCCCCATGAATCCAGACCAATGCCCAAGGCTCACCTGTGCATCCATCTGTCACCGGATGGAAACATCAGACAGGGACTTCATTATGGAACAGCTTTATTATCATTACGATTATCAATGATTTTACTACTTTTATGTCTATTATTTTATTATAACTGTGGTATTAACATTTGTACTGTCTTAAAACCTGAGTACTTCAAAGGAAAATGCATTCTGACTCTTGCCTATGTCATACGATAGGGGATGCTTAGTTGTGCTATTTGTTCCTTCTTTCATATTGCTTTTTATTGTTCTTGGTACTTGCCTAGGAGTTTTTCTGACAGAAAGGCAGGATAAAAATGATTTTGTTGGATAGACAAACAAGTACAGAAAATAAACTAGATTTTTGTTACTGAAATCATTGAGACTATGAGCTTCCATGCATCACACGTTTACCCCTTCAGGTTTTGGCTGTAGTTTGCAGTTAAGCAAGGGTCCAGATTCTAGAATGCTGGTAGAAGAGAACCTGCTTCTAATAGAAATCATGATTATTTATGCTCTGGTAATCTCCCTATCCAAACTCTCACCTAGTTTACTGAAATGCTCATAACCTGTTGCTGGTTCAAAACAGAGCAGCAAGATTATGGCAGTGGTTAATGTGATCTTATCAGGACTTTTCCTTCTGCTCCAGCTGCCAGTCCATGTTCAGCTGTTGGTATTCACATGCAAAATTATAAACTGCTTTGAGCCAGGTAACCTGAAGGAGCATCTCCTGCCATATAAACCTGCCTGAAATCTAAGGTCACCTTCTGCAGTTGTTCAGGAGACGACATCAAAGCAAGTGAGGTAGATGGCTATTAAGAACAGGGCATTTTCTGTTGTGATACCTTGGTTGTGCATTGAGCTTCCTGGAAAGGCTTACCTGGTATCTACACAATTCCAGGAATTTTAGTTTTTCTGTTTCATTTGCTTCTAACCTGTTAAAGCATGTGAGGAGTGGCAGGGCTTTTCTTTGTCTATATGTGCCAAGGATTGTATCCTCGCTGCATTTTAAATCTTTGCATTGCTGCTAGGTTTTATTTTGATTTCAATGCATGGAGCTGCACAATGAACTATAGTTCATTTTCAGGTACAGATCTGTTATTAATGTGTAAAATCCAACATATACGTGGAAGATTTATCCATCCTAGCCTACTGCATAAAGATAGATATTAAATACAAATTTTATTTTATCAATTTTATTTATTTTATACAGTATACACGCACAGATATAGGTAACATCTCTGCTATAAGTGCTGTTTATGAATACAAGGATAAAAGGATACCAGCAATACTGCTGAATGTTCCACTCTAAAGTTCTCCATGCTAATTTTCTTTTTTTACTGCACATTTAACCCATCTACTGTTTTTCTCTCTTGCTGTCCTATATGTAATCACCTCCACTAGATATATATTACTGCAATGAGGCCAGAGATGTGTGTCATTTTTATGTCTTCGCTAGTTCCAAGCTTTCTATTCTGAAAGCCTCACTGTAAAAGAGTGGCAGCTAAGTAATTTCAACTCCCTTTGATTGCAACAGAAGTATGTGCTTAAATTTCTCTCACTGAGAGCAACAGGATTGTAAAATGTTGAACATTGGTTGAATTCTTCCAAAAGCATTGTACCAGATATTGTATATATTGTCAAGGGTAATTTATAGTGGCTTGAACTAATCATCGTATTATAGTACAGGTAGTGTCTGGATGACAAACATCCAGGGTACAAACAAGCCGTACTTACAAATGTGCACACTACCACAAACCCTATATGAATATCTTTAGGAAACGACAGGATGCATTTGGCAATGCATCATCAGTGGCCATGTAGTTCCCTAGAGACAGTCATAGCTTTTTGTTGGAGATATTCACAGATTTTCACTAGACATAGAGATTCACTATTGATAGTCATGGCTACACATTTCTTTAGGGAAATACATGATGCGTTTGGCGGCACATAATCAGTATTCATGGCTTTTCCTTCTGAGCATTGGCTCAAGGGTAGTCAAGCCAGTGTGTTTTGGTGCATGTAGGGTATAGCACTTCCCCTTTGGTCTTTCTTTACCATTTCCCTTGTAACCAGGCCCTCCTCTGCCACAAAGGCGGTTTATGATAAGAAAAAAGAAAGCAACTGTACAAACAATCCTTGAGGCCTACTTCAAGAAAGCAACTCCGGTAGTAACCCATCCCTCCTCCAGCAATCTAACAATCAAATCCTGACTCTCTATCACCAAGAAGTTCACCTCCTCCTCATCAGTTAATGTTAGGCTTAAAGTTTCCTCAAGAATGTTCTATACTGTTTTAAGAACTGTTTCTTTTATCTGTTTTGTTTACAACACTGTATTATTACTGTATTATTATCATAGTTACAATGCTGTATTGTGTTTAAGATGTTTTAGCAAATAGGGAAGTGTTTCCAAAGTGTGTTATATGCATAGAATGGTTATATATATATATATATATATATATATATATATATATATATATATATATAAAACTAAGAAAAATGTATGGTTTACTCATGTGATCCAACTTGCATACAAATTGGACTTAATTTAAGGACATTGTCATGAACAGAACTTGTCCATAACTCAGAGGCAACCTGTACCCACAGGAGCACAGCAATGTTTTGCTACATGTGACATAAGATGTAACTACTAGCTGTCCTACTACATTTTTATTTACATATTGTGTGGGTTTTCTTAATAATTACAATAAAAATCAAACTGATTCAAAGAATATATTACATCATGATTTAATATATGCAAAACTGAAAAGGACAAGAAGCAGACAGATTAATCAATTCATATAACCATACAATCAACTCATCAAAGTGACAAACAGACTCTGGCACTCCTTGGAAGTGTTATAAACTCACCATATGATGGGCATGATTCAAATGGCAAACTGTTCTACTTGACTTCAGTGCTACATGGTGCAACAGCTGTTTACACAGCGGTCGGACAGTATATGGGCAAGGAAGTTGGTTGCCCCATAATATATAAAATCTTTGGAGCCCTCCATATGTGTTAGTTTCCAAGTTCCATCAGCCTGGTGTCCCATCATCCTGCACCAGCATGGCACTGAGTTGAGGAATGCTAGTATAGACAATACTGAGATAGAGGGACGAATTTTCTGGCAACACGGCAGTTGAGTGTGCACTGTTGCCAAAATATGGGTGTTCATGTAGTGTGAATTCAGCTGGGCTAACAACCTATGGCTTGTTAACCACAAACAACCCATGAAGAGAACCCATGGTTTGCTATTGCATTATGAATTGTGGGTTGCACATGGTGTTGTGTTATCTCTCAACAGCTGAATATGGGTTATTCTGTTGTCTTCACCCAGTCACTATTCAGCATCTTCTGCTTTTACTCAATTTCAGGCCAAAGAACGTATACTAGAGCCATTGTTTTATGCAGGTTAGGGTGTTGGAGTGGGGACCTGGAGATCAAGGTTCTAGTCTCCACCCAGCCATGAAACTGAGTTGTTCTCAGCCTAACCTAAATCATAGATTGTTGTGAGGATAAAATGGAGCATTGTAAGCCACCCTGGGTTTCTCACAAAAGGAGTATAAAAATAAAAATGGTGGTGGTGGTGGTGGTGATAATAATACAGCAGTGAATGCAGAGGTAAAGGTGGTAGCAGATTCTCTGAAGGATATTTCTTTTTTGTTAGAATGGAATGCAAGTCCATTCACATTGGAGATTCCATTCTACTTTCAGTCCGGAAGAGAAATTATGCTTTGCCAAGACCTAGAAAAACCTATTGCCATTTTTTGCCTCTAACTGTTCCTGCCCCAAGGTAAGAGATTTGACCTTGGAGTAGGGAACGGGGAAGCAGTGGGTACTTTTCCAGGGTCTCCAACTCTTTAGGGACATTCATTTGGAATTCATTCCCAGAAATAGTTAAAGTTTAACTAAGCAGCACTTGCATGTTGTTAAGTTCCATATTTCTGTCTAGCTGAAATATTTTGCCCAACGTAAGCAGGAAAAGGCATCTACAGATATACTTGTCAGTAATGAGACCACAAGCTTCTGGTGAGAATAATTCCCTCCTGCATGTCCCTTCATCCACACTGTTCCCTCTCCGCTGAAGTTCTGACATTTCAAATAACAAGACTACCTCTTGCTGTTTCCTACCCTATCCCCGCCTTCCCCAACCGGCATACGTTGCCTTGCCACAATCCTGGGCAAGCTGCAAAGACAGCAAGCTTTTTGAACCTGATGATTAGCAACCTACCATATTATATGTGACTAGTGATGGTTTACTTTGTTGGTAACAAATTATACAAGTTTGCCTTATACAGAAAACACTTTGTTGAAATCTAGTTCAAATCATCTAACATCACGAATGCATGAATGAACGAATCAACAAACAAACAATGCTGGAAAAGTTTCAGAGTTTTGCTTTGAAAGATGATATTTTATAATTTAAGCTGTGGTCTCTCTGGTATATCTAAATTTTCCAGAGACTTCCTCTTACTTGGAAATAAAACCTAAATGACAGTTAACTGAGAGTTCCTCTGTACTTAAGCACAAGACAGTAATGGAAGACAGCATTTTTCAGTAGACAGTTAATTAATTTGAATTGTATCCTGGCTGACATTTTGATTTATACTTCTGTTAGCATGCATGTTCAAGTGTCTCCAGCCTCAATATATTAAAAATAGCTTGTGTTGTCACTTAATAAATCCTTCTCTTTTGACCAAGTTTATCAATTTTTTTTGAACTTCCCAAACAGCTTTGGCTTCTACTAAGTAAACATGCGACTGCAAAAAGAAGCCCACTGCCCCATCCAAGAAAATGATAGTTGAGTTTAGATAACATAGAGGTTCTTCACCTGTGCGGAACTGCCTCACACCAAATATATTCAGCTGTTCTGCTGTTCAGCTTTCTTTAAATTAGATCCAGGCAGAGATCTGCTTGCAGTTTCAAGAGCTTCTCACCAAGGCTGCAATCAATGCCATTGTTTTTAACAGGAGGATCGCATCTATCTTTGTAGCACAATCCATCGTTTATGCACTTACGGTGGTAGGGGGAAGAACTCATTTGCTTGCACATTACACAGCAAGTATGTGTTGCATTTGCTTCCTGTTCCAGCTGCTGTATGCATGTATTTTCTGGACCCCTGAATAGCCGAAGTTCTCTGGGCAGTTCACAAATATGGAACATACAGGTGACTTCTTATTCAGGTACTGTCCAGGTCCAGTGTTGCTTCAGTTCAGTCACTGCACATGCCTGTTTGTCACCAGTTCAATATGAAACCAGGTTTGGTAATCTACCCTCTCGACTCTTCTGAAACTGCGGCCATGACACAGGTGTGCTTTTGTTTCCATGGCTATGAGCGATCCCTGGGGACCTGAGCCAGAATGAAGTTGCCCATGGAGTACTCATGCAGCTTCCTGCCATTCATCATGGGTGGCTACAAGTCGGCCCAGTCCACCCACAGAATGAGGTGCATTGTATTCTCATTTTACACATCCTTAAATTTCAAAGCCAGAGCTTAATACAAAGCCATGCCTTAATGCAACTATTAATCATGGTTTGATCCAACCAACCTAGTCCTACATTAAGTGTAGCATAACGGCAAAGGCGCTGAATATTGAATCAAAAGGCTCTGGTTTGAAATCACTAGGTGGCCTTCTGCAAGCCACTATTTTCTTGCTTTGGTCCCAAATCAGCAAGATGAATAATAATACTCGCTTCCTACAGGACATTTCCAAGGAATCCAACAAAATTATACAAAGGAAGCAGCTTGAACAGTCGAAAGACCCATACAAAGGCTAATCCTAGATACTAATAGCTCACTAATTATATAAGAGAGACTTCCTATGTAGTCAATGGATCCAACCATGTACAAGATGGAGATACTAAAAGTCTTGGGGAAATTTCCCACTTTGCAGGACAGAGAAAGATATGGTGGTAAAGAAAAACTCTGACAAGGACAGAGCATGTCCATTGGTGACAGAAAGCTGAGCGTATGTTAGGAGTGGAAGGAAAACCAGAGACATGCAGTAACAGAACGGACTATCTTGAACGAAGCACAACAAACAAGAGCAGCCCACACGGCAAAGTTTTGTTGCAAATTCTGCTTCTTACTATCATAATCTCCATCTCTGGTTTTCTTAAAGAAAAGCCAGGAAAAAGATACCTTTAAAAGCACACCCAAGGGGTAGAAATTGGGCATATTTGGCTTGCCATCACTTTCTAATGTTTTTAATAGTGCATTAAACATGATTTTAGATATTCTTGCACTATCCATAGTATATAAATACTATTAAGAACACCAGTAATATTTTTTTAAAAAATTCTATGCCAGGCAGAATGGGGTGGGGGCTCGGAAACAGCAGTGAGAAATGCAAGGCAGGCTACAAAGACTGAAAGGCACCAAGATGACTATGCTGCTCTGGTGCTGAGCAGAAAGGGATGAAAGGAGACAGAGGTTGGCCACAAAGCACTTTAGCTCTGATTAGTGATAAAGGAAGAAGTAAGATGTCATGTCTGGCCTTGCTCCCCTCAGGGAAGAGAATTCGCTTTGGTGGAACAGCCCTAGATTATGATAACAGTGATTCATGTTAGAGGCAGAGAGCTATGGTTTTATGTAGGTGATTTTTCTGTATTTTATGATTGCTGTTAGCTGCCCCGAATGGTGCATGCTAAAGAGGGTATATACACAAAGTAGGTAAATAAATGCACAGCTACATGCATAACAAATGTTGTAGCTGATGAAAGACTAGAACTAAGTTTTGAAGGAATTCAGATACCCCTTCAGTATAAGTGAGGATCTTCATGTTATGAGTTTCTCTATCAATAGTGTTTTCCTATAGGCCCAAGGAAACCTATGAAATGATGTTTCTAGGCCATATGCTGGGTGGAAAGTTGTTCCAACTCTAGCTAATAGGGTAATATCAACATATTTCCTTCCAGTTTTGTTCTTCCTGTTGATGTACACTGTAAATCAGAATGTATGTAAGGCTCATTTCTGTATTTCTATTGTGCTCTAAATTGACAATATATCAATATATATTGGCATTGACACAGTTTAACAAATGAATCAAATTCGATACATACTTTTGTGTTGTATTTTTGAAGAATGTGATCTCTGCTAACAGAAAGTTGGCTCTTGATCTAAACTCCTAAGAGAAGAATGGTTCTAATATAAGGATGACTCGGTCTGGATCTAACCCTGTAATTGAAACTTGGTGGTAATATTTGAAATTAGTGGTTAATAACATGTTGGTGAATGCCTTGTTCTTCAACAAGGAAAAAGATCTTCCAAAAGGAAGAATATAATGCTATATTTTAATATCCTGGTAGTCTTATTTTAATAATTACCATGTCTTGATTTGTTTTTGGCTATATCTTAGGTGAATGGCAAGCTAAATCTAAGGGTTTCTAAAGTATTTGTAGTATGTAGCTTTTCATAATATTCATGAAGTTAATTTATTGCACAAATATTTTCACTTGCCTGGTAGAAAATCTCTGCTTTTAAAATTATTAACAATAAACCCTTGCTACAAATCTGGAATGGCACCAGTAGGGTTGTTATGTATCCAGTGTTAGCATTCTTGTATTAAAAGATACAGTACAAATAGACAAGCACACATGCTTGCTTGAACTTATTTTTAATAAAATTTAATAAAGCTCTTATCTGGGTTGGAGGCAATGTACAAATATTAAAAGCATAAACATTAGAAAAATGAAAGAAATGCAAATGCAAAGGAATATATTCCACAAGCAATTTATCTGGATTCAGACAAGGCTTCTCAGCCAGGTCACAATATTATAAGCTAGGAAAATGTCTATCATTGTGATAGGCACAATTCTTCTGTGTGAGCACTGTATTTTTATTTTTTTAACTGGCCATTCATAACCATGTCTGTTTGCCAGGAAAAACAAGAAAATCTGAACTGATAGAGGTAGCTACTATTTTGCACATTAAAAAAATACTTTAAAAAATAAAACCAGACACCTGCAGCATCAATCATGCCATTCTGGATGGTTCTCCAATACTCTGAAGCAGATTTTGTAGAGATCATGAGTGAATGCAGGAGCAAGGGAGAACAAAGACCCAAGAGCTCCCTCTTCTGCAAATTCTGGATGAAAGTCAATGACTGGCAATGATTTGTTGCAAATGGGTTTTTTTAAATGATTTTATTAAGAACACGTATAGGGAAAGAGACAATAATGCTGCAGTACTATCCAGTATCTGCTCAGAAAATAAAATTATAGGTGAAGTAAAAAGAGCAGCTGGAAATATGTGGGGACCCAAGAAAATTCATACGGATTCTGTTTCCAAAGAGTTCATTTGTTACAACCTAAACGTTCCCAGGCAATTTCTCCGAAATTTGCTTTTTACAAGTAAAATAGACTGTGATATCAATTGCAAGCATCAGTTGCTTTTAGCCAAATATTACAGATAGTACTGGAAATATGGATCAAGATTATATTTATTTCTATACAGCTCAATTGCCAAAGCTCTCTGGGAGGTTCACAAGAATTACAATGCCTAATGCAAACAGCTGACAGAATATTCTTATGCCATCAAAAGCCAGGGACTAGAGGACAGTCTTAATCTGGTATGAGAGCACTGACAGTGTTGGTACCAGGTAGCCTTCAGTGGAGAAAGCATTCCATAAACGAGGGGGAGGGGGGCAGCATCAAGAAGGTTTCTCCCCTTGTTACAGCCTTCTGAGCCTCATTCAGATGAAGCTTCAGAGAAAGGCCCCCAGTGTTGAGCAAGGTGTCCTGGTAAGTTCATGTCAGTGGAGGGACACCATTGTCCCAAGCTATGTATGCCTCAAGCCATGCAAGGCATTACAGGTTAAAACAAGCACCCTAGATAAGGCTCAGAAACATACAGCAACCAAGAAAGGCAGGCCAGATTTGGTTTTATAAGCTCAGACCTTCTGCTCCGTGTTATTAATCTGAGTGCTGCACTTTTGACAAACTGCAGTATCCAAAGAGTCTTCATAGGGGACATTGCAGTAATCCAACTTGGAACTGAACAGAGTATAGACAACTAAAGCCAACCCATCTCTCTCCGGATAGTGACAGAGCCAGGCCATCAGCTGAAACTGAGAGAAGGCACCCAGTGCTACTGAAGTCACAAAACCTCAAATGACAAAAATAGCTGCAGGGTAAAACCCCAGGCAATGAGCCATCTATTTCAGCAGGGTGCAATCCATCCAGTACAAGGCACACACCCACCATCTGGTCAGAAGAACCACCTATTACCAGCTACTTAGTCTTGTCTGGATTAAGCTTCACTTTATTCAGCCCATTGTCACAGCCAGGCACCAGTCTAGCATATACACCATCCAACCTGAAGATGATTGAGTGATTGTTTTTCTTTACTTCCCAAGAGTCAAAGCACTCTGGCCAATTCACAACTATGCATAAAAACACAGAGTAAATACAAAGATGAAAGGGAGGAATAGAGCTGTGTGTCATCAGCATACTGAGAGCAACACAATCCCAACTCCAGATGACTCCACTTACTCACTTCAAGTAGATGTTAAATATCACAAGAGACAAAACCAACATATTCAGTGACCAATAGTATGGATGAGACAAGGGCAACCTCAGGCTGACTGGGATGAAGAATTAGGTCACACTTGCCAGATATCTGCTTCTCTGGGGGAAAGAAAGGCTTTCCACCCACACTGCATTAACCCTAACTTGACAGGAGTGACTGAGTGATCGAGCGGTTCAACCCTTGGGAACAACAATGGTGGATGCTTGGACATATTTGCATTCTGGAGGAGAAGCAGCAAGGGGAGTTGTCTGAGAAGCAGCTGTCAGCACTGGACTTAGGACAGATTCCTTCCTCAGCTATAGCTGTGGGCAAAGAGGGTTTCAGGGATAAGATCCATTCCATGACTTTTGGAGCCAATTCTGTTACTGTTTTTCAAGAGATACTCCCGTTTGTGTTTCAGTTTAAATGGAATGCCAGTGAATGTTAGAGTAAATCACTTTCCTCCTCAATAAATTCTGTCTTAAAACACTTGTCTGAGGTCCATGGATCAAGGGAGGTGATGGTTTGGTCACCTTCCTCAAGACCTGCAAGTATATGGAAAGAACTTGGGAGTTAAAGAATAATAAATGCTGGAGAAACCAAAACTGACAGAGCCACTCATCCCTCTTTCTAAAATATTGGCAGAAAAGCAATGTGAGGCTTGTGTGGTCCTCAGAAGGATGTGGGAAATCCCTGGCTCAGTCAGACATTCACCTGGTGCAGTGTCCTGCTGGCCAAGTAGATTCCTTCAAGATGCTCACAAGCAGGACATGAAGGAAATATCCTCACCTTCATGAGGACTCATCTCCCCTTAATTTCTCTACTTCTCTAATAAATTTAGGGAAGGGAAGCAGGTAGATCAGGATTTGCAGTATACCCACAAGTGTTGTTGAAACCCATTTGTTTGACAAAAGCACCAAGAAATGTGACTTTTCCTATCTAGCTTTGGCTCTGAGATGAAGAAGTATAGGGTGGCCAGGAATGGGCATTTATGTGAAAGAACTGGGGGTCAATACAGTAATTTTACTGTTTAAAAAATAGCCAGGACTCAAAACATGCACCCTGACCTTTTATTTCTAAGAGCATGTCCCTTGTACATGGCACTGGTTAGTGGATTTCAAACACAAGAATAAATAAAGCCAACAATCCTGAACTGTGTCCATTCCAGATCTAACTTAACCTCCCTCACCATGTCTTGCAGAAGCAAATTCCAATGAATTATGTGATGTGTTAAATACTTTGCTTGGTCTGCCCTGAATTTCCTACTAATTAGTTTCTTTGGATGTCCCCTAGTCCTGGTATTAGAAAAGAAGGAGAAATATATGTCTGTATGCACTTTCTCTATAAATCCTTATCATGTTTCCCTTATATTGTGACCGCTTCAAGGAGTTTACTCTCAGATAAGGATATCAAAGTTGCAGCCTTTGTCACATGTCTTTCTAAACCAAAAAGGCCTATTGTTATAGCCATTCCTTCCACGGAAGATGCTCTAGCCTCCAGATCATTTGAGCTGCCTTTTTACAGTTCTAGAATAACCTTTCTAAGAATAACCTTTCTTTTTGGGTGGTTGCACCATAGATTTTTATAACAGCATTATGATACTGGCCTTTTAATTTTTCACCCCTTTCCTGATAAATCTTAGCATGGGACTTGTGTTTTTCACAGCTCCTTCACACTCCTCCTGGACAATTTCTTACATAAAATCTTGACCTAAGTTATCTGAAAGTGTTGTTTATATGTAAATCTGGCTTTTGCTTTTCAGCAAGGAAGTTCACTTTGTTACTCAGTTTAAACTGAGGGTTCAAATTACTGTTGCTATATAGCCACAGCATTTCCAGGAACAGAAGTATTTATTCTTCTTTATGGGCACTTAAATGAGTAAATTACTCATGTAATGCATGTATGTAAAGGAAGTCTAAGAGATTTTGCATTATCTAAGTTGTTCAATCTGATTTGAATTATTCAAGCAGAGCAGTAACACAGATTTGTTATCTTTGGGTTGCAATTTCTCTAGCATCTTTAGCATGTATTGCTTTGTAAAACAGTGTATGCTGTAAATCTACTACAGCTTAAATGAACATCAGTGCATGGAATAAAAAAAGAAAGTATATGCTGTATATTTCAGCAAAAGACATTCTAAGTAGGTTTCTTTCCCATTTTGCCATGCTATTTTCTGTAGAGAAATAAATTGCAGTCCCGCAGTTTTTATTTCTGCTTTCCATAAAAACATACACCAACAAATGGGTTTGTACCAGCTGAATGAGATTATCTAGATTTTGCTGCCAACACTGCAGTACAAGAAGTCTGGTTTATTTCTGAAATGCATGGAGAAATGTAAAGTAATCATTTAGAAGTGACTTAAGATAGCCACATTAGGGACCGAAATAAGCTCATCAGATCCTTGACATACCTTTAACTTCATTTTCTACTGAGTCCTAAAGAGAAATGTGAGAATATAACATCATGCCCCTTTTACACTGCAATCCCATTGACTTAGATGGGAAGGATTTGTTCATAGGACAGAAAACTAGAATGAAAAGCTGAGGGGGAGACACAAGGAATGAATGCAAGTGTCTTCCTCCACTTGCTCCCACTCACTTAGCTATCTTGAGACCAGGAGCATCAGATTCTTCCAGAGAAGGGTTCGGTTTGCCCTTACTTACTACTTAGTAGGAAGTCGAAACAGAACTTATCTGTTGTATGTACCCAAAGCACTGAAACTATTTCAGTGAAAATCAGTTTTAAGGGAATATATGAAATATAGCCTAGAAAGAATGAGTTTGTATGTTCCACTCTGTAGACTAGCTGTGAGCATTGTCTGTTCACACTGTCACATTCCTCCACATAAGCACACACAGAACCGAAGATAAAAGGACTACTGAGAAATGGACCACACATGTTGTAAATTGAAGGCATGTGCTAGATTACTTGTTACTGCAAGCAAGGAAATGGCTTTTGACATCCTGCAAATGACGTCTAGTGCACACTGGCTTTTAGCCATAAAATTGTGTATTGGTGTATACCTACAATAGGTTTTAGGAATCTGACTAGCTCAAAGTCAGTTCAGCAGCACTTCATCATCACTAACCTTCCCCTTTCAGTAACTCATTCTTGTGAAGCTCTTAGCATTCTATACAAGGAAGAAGATGGAAAAATGGTGCTTCCTAGAAATCTCCATTCCATATCTTAAGCTGAAATCTTCAAGCCATTCGCTTCAATTTAGCCAAATGAAGTTAATGATGCAGCTCCAAATCTGATTATTACAGTTTTAAAAGCCTTTAGCATTCTAGTGCCAAACATAGGCACATACTTGGAAAGGAGCATGACCAGAATAAAACTAGAATTTGAGCACATATTGTTCCTCAAAAAGGCCTTTCATAAATGGAGCCACTTCATCATCTTTTTCCTTAACTTTTATACTTAGAGGTGGCCATCTTAGACCCATCATAGCAACTGCACACCATCACTGTATTCCTGGATATAAATATATTATAGAGAGATTATAAAATACATTATAGCATAGATGTAAAAGATTATAGCATTTCCCACCCAACCACCCCCACCCCCAGCTTTCTCTTCCTTGTATTCTGCTTTGATCACTCATTGCTAGGGAAAACATGATTGACATTTTGTTCAGGGTAAAGGAGATTAAATACAGCCTGTTATATAGCAGTTTTATACTCATCGTACTGCAAACACATAAAAATATGTTTGTCACCTCTATTTAGATGGACCAGGATTTTCCATCCTAGAAAATGATGGCCATAATTCTCTACCCTAGAAAATGATTTATTGGGTCAATGTTTGACAACTACCATCCCTCACCTGTATTGTCTTCTAATTAGTTGTTAGGCAAAATTCAGAGTGCTGGTTTGGACCATAAGCATCTAAGGTGCACAGCTTTGTGTCCTCAGCACCTGACGGATTGTCACCTCTCAGATATACGTAGCCCTGCCTGGGAGTCCAAGCATGGAAGTGCTTCTTCAGGGATTCCCAGCTACCCTCATTCTGAGGTGACAAGAGATGTGGCTTTTTAGAGGTAGCCACTAAAATACTTGGGAATACTCCTTTGGAATACTCTCCCAAAGGAAACTTGGCTCGGTACCCACCCAACTATCTTTTCTATATTTGATTAAAACTTTTATGTTCTCACAGAGTGAAATATTTTCATATTTTGAGTATTTGTCAAAATTATTTTGTCAGTTTGGTGTAGTTTTGACTCTTGTACCTTAGGGCAGTTTAAATGTTTACATCATATTACATGTTGTGTACATCTGTTGGTTTGATGTGATTGTTCTTGTAGTTTTGCTGAATGTATATGTATTTAAATTTATTTGTGCCCGGCAGTTTTATTTTATCAGGAATTGTGTGTGTGTGTGCGTGCATGTTAGACCAAAAAGATGACTTAAATGAAACTGAAAAAAATGGTTTTAAATATAAAATGATGTGCACTGTTTTTTAGAAGGGAGTTGTTCTAAATAAATTTAATAGTCAGCAGTGAAACACTTGATTGGATTGTGGCGAGCAGTAAGCCCCAGTGATTAACAATGGTAACAAAATAAGTGGCAATCTTCATTGTAAGTAATCTCAAAGGATAAAGTATTCCCAAACTTTGCCCTGCAAGTCTGGTGTGATGCTAGTTTATATGTTTCCTGCTGACAGCAAAGCACAGACTTGATTATTCTGTAGTGATGGTGCTATGGAGACCAACAGAATCTGACACTTGATAACCTAAGCCCTTTTGGGACAGCACAGATATTCAAGAATGAAAATAAGACATCTGCTTTTGACTGGAATTACATTTCTTCTTGTTCCTAAAGGTGGCTTAGATAGGTAAGTGTTAAAGGATAAGATGAATTCAACATGTTGGGGTGCAAAAGCCAAAATGAAGCAATCATGTTTGATATGCTAATTTGTATTACAACAAATAGCATTGGAAATAAAACGTTAAGATCATTTAACACAGCAAGTCCCAAGTTTGGCAATTAGACTGCCAGTACAAAAGTCACAGAGATTTTATAAGCATATTACAGTTTTGTACAATAAATTATTCTGTGCCTGATTAAGGGAAAAAAGGAGGTCGAACTACATGTTGCAAAAATTGCAAAAAAGTGGAGTGATGGAGAGAGAGGTATGAAAAATAAAACTGTCAAAAACATTGGGTCTTCTCAGGGTGCCAAAGAAAAATGTCACATTCACATGCACACAGAGATCATGTAATATAGATTTAGCAAGTTAACTGAAAAGCAGTGACCAAAACAAGATGATTGGCAAGAGGAAGAGTTTGTTGCCCCTAACAAGCCTACATACTGTAGATCTGTAACTATGGTTTCTGAAAGGCCAATTCTGGGGATATGCCAAATAAGCTTAATCAAATATAATTGATAATGATTAACAGAAATTACTTTAAGTGAAGAGAAACGGTGCAGGCATAAAACAATAATGTTTAATCTACATACTAAATAAATGTATGCCACAAAATAAAAATGCAGTCTGAACAGATGGATTTCAAAGGGCTAAAGACATAAATCAGGAGAGAACTAAATTAGAAGAGTCATGTGATGCTTGACAACAAAACAAACAAGAATAAGTATCAAAATGAAGATGGATACAAAAACAAGCATGTCTGGGATACCAAAAACAGTACAGATCTTCAGAGATACCTTCTAAACTATATAGTCCATTAAACCATAGATTTTTATTCTTTCCCTCAATTGTCCTAATGTGTTCGATGTTCCCCATAATAATTTGCAGAATCTTCAGAGAACTTGGAGACTTGGAATCCAGTTAGACCATGGCCAGCCCGATCCTGAGATAGAGTGAATGCCTCAAGGCAGATGATTTAGAATGTACTACAAAGCCAGTAAATTGATAGTTATTTAATTTACTATTGTGGTGTTTTTACTCCCAGAGCAAGGTTCTTGAAGGGTTTTATGCTGCAGGGTGAGGGTTAGGGTTAGGGTTAGGGCTAGGGATGTGTGAGAAATATGTTTTGGAGGTTAGAATTCAATGGATTTCTCTGGGCTCAACTCCCTGAGCTCTGGTCCACTTCCAGGAGTCCAAGTTCCTGGCAAATACACCCAGCATTTGAGCACCGCTTGCCAGGAACCACACCGCCCATGACTGCAATACAAGCTGCATCCCTCTTCTACACCATTTGCAATATGGCTTGTGTTGCAGAAGGCTCCCAAGCATGAGAAGAGGTCTGCTCACACTGGAGGGGTGGATCCTGTGGAGCTTTGATGCATCCCTAGTCTCAGGTCCCATAATTGAGTATTTTGTGCATTTATGGAAGGTGGGCAGGCTTTGCTTCTCTGTTGTGGGCAGCAAAATATCTTGGACTGGCCCTGCATTGTTTGAATTAATAGCAGTTACAGAGGTGGTAAAATAAGCAAATAAACCACTCCATGTCAAAAAACAGATATCAGGAGAAAGAGCTTTGAAGACACGTTTGGTGATTTTAGCTCCCATCTCCAGTATGAAGTGGTCCAGCAGGCATTAAACAAAGCTTCTAATGCAGAAGAGCATAACTCATCTCCTTGCACATCCTGAACAATCATGTTTTATCCACTCTTTCTTTTTTCTGTCTCAATTTACATCAGGGTCTTTGTGTGGACACAACTGCAATAGAGCCATAGTGTTATCTTGGGAACATTGCCTGCTTCAGTGCAGCAAAAATAAGCAAGAAACAAATATAAATATTTAATTATGCACCAAAGGTGTAATCAAAGTAGAAGCTGAAATGCATGCTTTCAAAAGTTTATTATTAAAGGAGAGAAGAACTGTCTTGTTCTTCTATCTTCGTAAAATTGTGCTTGGTAAAATTTAGGAGCTTCCCAATCCTAACTCTGGAGGGGCCACGTAGAGAAGCCCTTCTGTTGGTAGAAAGATGCATAGTCAGATGGAGGTTAGGGGTTCCCCTATGCCTTGTAAGGGCCCCATATAGGTCTGCCTGGATTCACTGGAACGTAGACCCCTTTATTGACTAAGGGAGATCCCAGGGTCAGCCACCTGTGCTGTCTTAAGAGCTAGAATAATGGTTTCCTCCCCATTCGTTTTAAATGGGGAAAATGATTTTAAAACACCAGACTGGTAAGGTGCGCGCGCGTGCGTGCACACACACACACACAAATTTACAACTCCCATACACCTTTCATACACCTCTTTGTTCACACACCCCAGCCTACATGATATTGTTTTGCTCTAATTAAATAATAGCAATATGTATTTAAGAGGAACTCTACCCACTGTAACAATGAAAGATCCTCATTAACACTAGAACCCTTATTGTTCCTCAAACATTTATAGGATGCCATAGTTGCTGCTACAGATCTAGTAAAAGCTATGTGCAGGATTGCTATACTTAGAACACAAATTTCACTATTCCAGTGCAGTGTTATACTGGGCAGGTTTGCATGACACAAGAAGCCATGATGGTTTCTTGGACAGGATGGTCTGACATGATGCCTGTTACTTGTTGGGAGTAAGAGAAATGGCAGTCTGAGCCAATCAGCTGGCTGCATTCCAGTTACTGATTCAGAATCAGAAAGTGAAGAATGTTTCAGTTAAGATGGTGGAGGATGTGCTAAGGCAAGATTCTGGGATTCAGGAGAAGAGGGTGATTATCTCAGGCCAGGCAGTTCCTGGGAGCAGTCAAAAGATGTAGCCAGTGGGAGGGGTCTCTGAGGATGAAGAACTTGCAGGCACAAGCCAGGCCCATCCGGTCAACTCCCTGACGAGGTTTCAGCAGAGACAGGATGTCCAGCTGAATGAGCAGTGCAGAGGAAGAGCCATGCTTGCCTTCAGAGAGCCCCTCCCAAAGGGATGGAGCTGGGGTGTGTTCATAAGGAGAGTTCCTTGAGATAAACACTAGATTGGTTCAACAAACTGCTCTGTGCATGCTCAGGGAGCTGCTCTGGTGATTTGTAATTAGAAGCAAGAAAGAAGGTGTAAGGAAAATGGCCTATGGTTGGTGAATGTTCAAAGAAGGAAATGTGGCTCACAATACCAGTTGTGGTGTTTCAGCATGTTGTGTTTGGTTTTTAGAAACCACTCGAAGCAACAATGGTCCTTTCTATGATTTTCACACTTCATGGTTTCCCTGGTCATCCAACTCCAGCATTGTCATTTCCACAGTCCTGCTGTGCAGCTACCACAGAGTCTTCTGCCTTTGTTGCCTGCCTCTTCTTCACTGATCCACACAAAAAGGGCTGGATGGCTGGAGTAGCTCCTACAGTTGCTAGTCTTTGCAGTTGCATACCAGGACCATGGAAACCATGATCAGGGGTTCAGGCAACATGACAAGCCATGGTGGTTTGGAGAGTCCATAAAACAAACCATAAAAGAATGGAATCATTTAATCATAGATTAGTAGAGTTGGAAGGGGCCAGAAGGCCATCAAGTCCAACTCCTTGCCATGTAGGACACCAAGTTACACCATCCCATTTAGATGACTGGTCAAACACACTTCAGTGAGGGAGAACCCTCACTGTCTGCAGGTAATGGATCCCATGGTTGTATTGCTCTGCCAGTGAGTCTAAATCTGATTTCTTTTAACATAAGCCTGTTATTCCATGTCCTGCACTCTGGAATGAATGAGAAGAAACCTTGCCCTTGCTCTTGTTTCTTAACGTGGTTGCTAAAGACCAAATTGACCATGGTGAAATATCAAGGCTGGGTTTGAACAATGAGACAGACAGACAAAGATAAAAATGCTACCATGGCTTGTCATGTTGTCTGAATCCAGCCATTGCTCTCAGGAAAACCAACTTCATATGCCACATCAGTTTTTTAAATTTGGATTCATCATCATTATCTCCATTACAGCTCCACCTTTGTTCCCACAACATGAACATGGAAAATAAAACCAGCTGAGTAAGCTGTCATAATAATGACAACAGCCTTTCCTAGACTGTTGGCTGTTGAAGGTTGCTGAATATTGAGGGCTGCTGCAAGGTCCAGGAGAATCCATTGGTTGCATTTACCATGTTGGACTTTCAGGTTGCATTAGTAACCATAATTCCCCAGACAAAATTCATCAAGGAAATCTGCTTCCTTCAAGAATTCCTGGGTGGTCACCACACAGGTAATCACCTAGCCCCAAAATAGCAAGTTGGAGGTAGACTAGCAATTACTGATGTTACTCAGCTGAGGACAAGTTTTCTTCTTATATTTAAGAACCTTTCATGCAGCTGATTAAAGGGACTGGATACAGCAATACAATAATACATACAAGTGCTGATGTGTATCATTGAAAATGCTCAAGCATTAGGCACTGTGGCTCTTCACATAAACTTCAAGAAAGTAAATAGAAGCTGCTTTGAGAACAGAACATTTGATATGCCATGCAGAGGGTCTTTTGGCTGGGATCCGAACACAGATGTATTTGTCAAATGTGCAAATGTTTACTTTATTGGACCAGCTTGAAGACAACATCCTCAGAGATCACCTCATTACCGCTCTACCTGAGAGAGTGTACATCAGCAACGACACATTGTCCAGCATATGCACAACACTGCTCGGGGGCTTTGGGGGCTTTGCAGGTGTAATGGAGTCAAAAGAACACATGCTGTGCTTGGACAGGAGGACAGGGATAATGGGGAAATGGTAGAAGGACCTGCCATCCTATTCAAATTAACCAAGTGAAGCCACCAAGATGCAAGCAGCTTATACAAGTAGCACTCTTTTGCCAGGAGGTTCAGATTCATGATGTAACTACACCTTGCCTGTGAGTTATCCCAAATTTTAAAAGTTGCCCATATTGTTAGTGAGGTATTTCAATATTTCTGCAAATCCACATTTTCTCAAGTTTGTCTAAGTGTTCCCTTTGTGCAAAGTGATTCCTTATCTACATTATCATTATTTTGATTCTGATATCCTTATTATATTATAGTACAAAGTGGAACAATAAAATAGAAAATATTGTATTATTTTTCCACTTTCTTACTTCCTTCAAAATCTGTAGCTATTACACACATTTCTCCTCTGAAAAATGGAGTACCCTGTCAAATAGCACAGTGAGGAATTGCATGCAGCAGCTCCATTCTTTGAATGGAGACTGCCATGTGAATAAGTATCTAATGTTCACCAGGAATGTAAAATGACAGTTCAGGAATTGCTAATATATTGGCTTATCTCTATCGCAATGACTGTATCTTTTCCTTCACAAGGAATCATTTCAAAGATAAGATACTTAGAAAACAAACAAACAAAAAAGTTTCTATCACAATTAAATTGCAATAATGTGTTTCTATAAAGAGGATTTTCTTTTTAATTGAATCCACAATTAAAACAGAAAAAAGCCCATACTGAATGTATAAGTAAATATCCTAGGAAAGCCATGGAGAAGTAAAAATAAAACAAAATAAAATAAAAGCAGTGGGAATAAAAAATAAAAGCAAAAATAGGGACAAATGGAAACAGATTGCTTGCTTGCTAGACACAGAGCCTCAGAAGGCTGTACTGATGACCATCTCCATTAATCAATCCCTTGACTTGAAGCAGCCACTTTGGGGCTAGATATAAATCAATTGGATTACTTGTGTAACTGCTCACCAATGTGAGAAATTGGTTGCACAGTCTAGGCCTTCTAGCGGAGCTGTATATATCTTTTAACTAAAGAGAGGCTCACATTCAGCAACCTATATTTTCTTGTCTCCTGGTTGTATGAAGGAGAGAGAAATAAACTGTGTGCATGGGAGCAAGGCAGAAAGAAGACATAACAAGTACACAGAGCAGATCATGCAACCCTCGTTCCCTCCTCCTTTACAATCAGGGTTTTTAAAAACGCAGCCAGAGTATAAGGGTCATCGGTTTATATTCTTCCAGGCCATTATCTCTCAGGAAAATTAATGGCTAGATACACTTGCGTACTCTCACGTATAGTACTGGGTCCACATCATGGAAGGGGAGCTGATAGGAATAGATAGGGAGAAGAATAGCTTTGTGCTGCTACAAGGACATAACATCATTTGTATCTCTGTGCATTTGGCCACAATGTGTGCATTTGTGTATGCTACTGCTTTTCTTAAACAACAGCTCCATGACAAGAAGAAATTTGGAAAAATTGGAAGGCATCCTAAAAGAAGTTTGAATACTTCTCTGAAGTGGGAAGAAGTCCACTGCGCATGTATGCAACCATCTGGGAACTATCACCTAAAAGAGTTCTCCAGATTCATACTCATTCGTTGTCTGTCAGCAACCCTCAAAAAGAGGGAAAACAAACTAAAGCCTTGGGTTTTGGTAAAACCATGAGAACAATTTGGCTAGAGAAAATCTGGGGGCGTGTAAGAAGACTGAAAGTGTTCAGAGTTACGAGGCAGGGGTGGGCAACAAGCACGTGATGGCTGCCATCCCCAGATGTGGTCCTGCCACGTCACCGCCACCACCACCATCATCATCATGTCATCATGGCATCTGTTGTTGCCAAAAGAGTAAATTTGACTTGGGAACAAATTAAATGGAACCCCCATAGCACTCTAGTGTTGTGGAAACATTTACCACTGAAATTTCAGTGCCAAACCATTAATTCTCTTCTCCTCCTTTCTGAGGTGCTCATGGGCAATGTACTCCCCCACAGGGGCTGTGGTCCATAGAGTTGGAAATGGAAATTGCTCACCCCTGCTCGATATGTTTTTTTAAAATATTAAGTAAAATATTAAATAACACGAAGGCCTTAAAGAATAAAGGCATTAAGAAGACACTTTGTGTCTCATGGACAACAGTGTGAAGAAGCAATATAAGGAACAGGCCTGAAATGACACAAAGAGAGTCTTAAACAGATTGAAGGCCATCAGGCAAGTTGTCGGCCACTGAGTGGGGGGAGGCTGCATTTTTCACTTACTACACTCCATTTTTACCAATGGAAAATATAAGCTTGAAAGATAGAACTATCTCCTTGTTTTGTTCCATTAAATGTCAGCAACCTTCAGAACATTCATCGTATTACAAGTGGCTTTGATCAGATATTTACTATTGAACAGTTTGCCTAAATAAATGCAAATATGACAAAACACAAAGAAGCTGGAGACAATTGCATAATTTTCAAAGAGACTAAACTCTGTTTCCAGGAGACCAAATTCAATTGGCACCACCTACTGAGAGAGTATGTTTTTAAAGCTATAAAGTGAAGGGATGCCTGACTTACTCAATTATAAACAATTGCCTGTAATGATATCTGTTTTGACTCACATCGAATTACCCTGCTGTTTCAGCATGCATTGATATTTCTGTCTTACTGTCTAAGACTTCTTAGCTGATATTTTAAATGAAGGAGACAGGGACCTTCTCAGTATATGCTAATGGAAGATAATACCACATATTTTAAAGGTTAAATATGGATTCCTCTGCAGCATAAAACCAAGGCTGGTATCACAAGGAGGTGTGTGACTGCTCTAGAGGTTCCGTCTACAGATTCATTGCACATACAGATACGTCCAAGCTCTTTAGTTTGAAACAAAGCCTCCAAAGGCGCTTAAGGGTAATACAAATGCAAGCGAAACACATTTTTATTTTTATTTTTGAGCACTGAATATCCCGTTTGAAGCCAACAAAGATTCTCTAAGAAACCTCCAAAAATAAATTAAAATCCATAAGAAAAACAATAATGCAATTCAGCAGTGCAGCCAAGAAGCTCCTAACATACTCACCAGAAATTCCATTTGCTAGGCTATTAACTATTCACCACAGTTTATCCTCCCCACTGAGCTGTATGCACTGGCAGACAAAAGCATGTTACACAGAAGCAGTTGCAGCTGACATGAACACAAGCCTAATCTAGACAAACAAAGACCTGATTATGCTATTTCAGAATGTTCCTTGTCAAGCCACTAAAAACTTCCTGGTCATGCAAGTACAGGTCCCAGGAAGAATATGTCTAGAGTTTTATGACATGCCTATTTTCTGCACACAAAAAGCTGAAGAGCATCACAATTCCTACCCACACACATCACATCTGAACTACATTCCAGAAGAAATGTTGCCAATTATTTAAATACTAGTTTACCTTCAGGTAAATATTATTAGGCCAACAACAAGAGAAAAGAACCTAGAGAGATCTAAAGTGAATGTAAGATGTGAATTATGCATAGCTACCAATGAAGTTTATTCCTACTCTTATTCTTATTATTTACATTTCTATCCCACTCTGCAGCTGAAACACTCTGGGTGGTTTACACAATCCAAGCATGTTGTAAATACTAGTAAGTACATCTTCTTTATTTCAAGGAAGTTCAGGCAAATCTCTAGCTCAAGAATTACTGAGACAAACTGAGAATGTTTCACTTATGGAAAAAAGCCCATCAAAAGCAACTTACATGATCAATTAGTTCACGGACCATGCCATTCCACTGTCCGCTGGCATCATCCCGGGCTCCATACTTTCCATCTTCAACCAGCCTAATTTCATAGGTGAATCCAAGGAAAGTTGATAGTTCTCTGAGGAGGTCAATGCAATATCCTTCAAATCTATCATTCCCATATAAAGGTTTGTCAGATTTTTTAAACATCACATATGGCTCTTCCTGGAAAAATCAGAAAAAAAGAGAAAAAGAGGGCATCTTTCAACTGTTGTGCTTCTGAAACAGCAAACCAAGTATACATTTTTCATGGTATATTTTCATATGTGCAGAAGTGTTTTGCTCATGTTACATGAAATTATACCATTACTAGAATAAAATGTTATATTTGGTCCAAATTATGTTTGGACTATATCTATAAAGATATAGATATAACAGTTGTGATTTAATTTTCTTGAAATTGATATATTTGTGTGCAATCCTATGCATGTTTGAACAAAGAAAAGGCCTACGGTTTCCATCATGACCCAACCAATCTTCTTCTGTCTAGAAATGAATAGGACTGACAATTTACCATTACGATTGTTTAGAAACTAAATTAAAGCAAGAACAACAGCAAAGAAAAATTATTTCAAAATCCCAATTAGCAATCAGAAAACAAATATAAATGCATGGTTTATGGGTTGTTCACCCACAATAAACACAATTGTAGAATTCAATGTTACAGTCCTACAAAGATGGATCATCATGACCGTATTGTGTACAATGGCATAGAATGGAACTTAATAGTC
Source organism: Varanus komodoensis (assembly GCF_004798865.1). Taxonomy (NCBI): domain Eukaryota; kingdom Metazoa; phylum Chordata; class Lepidosauria; order Squamata; family Varanidae; genus Varanus; species Varanus komodoensis. The sequence goes on from NW_025335268.1 coordinate 61,275,390, forward strand.
AATAGTTTTTGCTAGATTGTTCTCAGATCATTTAACTCCATATTTGTTGTGTTTGCAGCTCAGTGACAGAGCTTTCCTTACAGAATGTGCCATATTCATTACATAGTATCTCCAACAAAGACTAGGAAAGACTCCTTTCTTAAATTCCAGAAAACAAGCACAATTAAAGGTTGGTAACACTAAACTCAGTGGACTAATGTTATGGCTCAATATAGGGTAGCTTCCTATATTCACTGACTCTCCCCACTGAAAAATACAGCTTACAATTATTTTAATAAAGGTACAAACCTTGCATTTCACTCTCATACACACATTCTGCTCTATTTCATCGGCGTATGTTTTATGTTTGTTTAAATGACTGCATACAGTTCAGTAAATACATTAAAAGCAACACAGGAACAGTAAAACAGAGCAATGCAATCAGAGAAAGCCTGAGTAAACAGGTATGTCTTTAAGAGGTACATCTTCATTTGTCATCATTTCATTGGGGTGGACAGGAAGGGGTGGGGAGAGAACAAGCCTGCTTAGCCTTATTTAGTCATTAAGCTATTCTTAGAACAACAAACACACCCAGCAATTGACCACTGATTAGCAATTTACGTGATAAGAACCACAAATCTTAAATAAATACAGAATTTCTGCTGACATGCTATGGCTGTATTCTCTATGTGAAGCAGTGCAGAATATAGCTCTGATTGCAACAGAGTAAAGAGCTGGTCAGTAACTTGCTTTATGAGATAATGATGTAATACAATAATGGAGGGGAGGGGAGGGGAGGGGAGGGGCCAACACACCCATTTCCCAAGGTACTTCATTATTGAATTAATATATATACATATTCAGTCTTTTTCCTGCAAGCAACTTATGGCAACTTACAATGCTCACTCTTCTCTTTTCCATTTTGTCCTCACAATGACCTTCTAGGGTCGTGAGAAATGGCTGCCCATAAGTTGGCCAGTGAGCTTCATGGGTGAGTGGGAACTAGAACCTGGATCTCCTGAGTTCCAGCCCAGCTCTCTAACCACTATGCCACATGCACTCTCAGTATGTTTTCTATTTCCCTATACATAGAGGGTTCAGCCTGGACAATATGGCACTCTCTTCCCTTCTTTTCCACCCCAGCAAACCTTCAGTGTATTTATGCGCAGTAGAGTGCAACAGCAGCATGCTGGCAGCTGTATTGACCGGGAGGCCTGTGTGTGCCTCCCCAGTGCACATTCAGTTAATGTTCCCTCCCTCAGGCCCCACTTACTCATGGTCAGAAATCAAATAATTAAAATAACTATTCGGTGACTAAATTACGAGTCCCTTCATCTTTTCTTGCTTCCCTTGCCAGCATTTCCAAATGATGTTGCCCTCTTGCACTTAATTCCACTGACTTCTACTGTTTTTTGTAAATTCAAGGCAGGAAATCAAATAAAATCAGCTGTGTATAATTATTAATATCATTTTATATCTAAATCATTTTATATCATTATTATAGTTATTTTTTCATTTCTACACGACCCCATAGCTGAAGTTCTCTAGGTGGTTTACAACAGTCCATTAAATACAAGACAGTAAAATACAATAAAGAATAACATAAAATCTTATCAAAGAAACAAAGCAATTGCAATTAAACAGCCAAAACATACAGTAGAGAATGACCTTGTAAAAGAAAAACACCTGGGATGGGTAATTCCCTCAAGTCCCAAAGAGCCAAGTATATCTTTAAAAGCCTTGGCATAAAGGGTCCTCTAAACCTGGCATCAACAAGATGACAAGGTTGGTATCAGGTGGACCACAGTGGGGTGGACATTCCATAGATGGGGGAATCACAGAAAAAGCCTTTTCCCTTGTTGTCACTCTCTGAGTCTTTCTTGGACTAGACATTTGGAGGAAGGCCTTGGAGGCTGTGTAGAATGTCTGATTGCAGTTGGGAGAGATGCTCCAACAGGGATTGCAGTGCTGAGTTATCTTAGGCTTTATAGATTAAAACCAGCCCTTGAATTGGGCCCAGATGCATACGGGCAGCCACTGCATGCAGGCCAACACTGGTCTTATGTGTTCAGACTGATGGGTCTCACTTAATCTTGCTGCTGCATTTTGCCTGAGCTGCATCTTCTGAACAGTCAAGGGCAGCTCCACACAGAGTGTATAACAGTAACCTTATTTACAGATAACCAGAGCATAGGTTACTGAAACCAGACTACCCCTACCCAGATAAGGGCATACTTTGGCCAACAGCTAAAGCTGGACACCTGAACCTCAACTGACAAAGATGGATCAAGGAGAATGCCAAGGAGAACCTTCTCCTTCCAAGTTGAACACCCTACATCCAGATAGAGAAATCTAGACTGCCTAGACTGAGCTTTAGGTTGCTAGCCCTCATCTGGTCCATTGTAGCAGCCAGACATCCATTTAGCACATCGACAGGCTCACCTGCTGATCATGAAAGGAGAAATAGAGCTATGTGCCATCAGCATAATGATGGCAACAAGCTCCAAAAGTTCAGGTGACCCCACTCAGTGAGTTTGTGTAGATGTTAAATAGCATGTACACGAAGCAAATAATTCATTGGAAGAAAATCTGTACTTCAGATTTCAAGATCCTTGAAAAATGGCAGAAAGCCTAATACAGTATAAAATGTGATGCTCTGAGGCAAAGATGAGATGTTTTGAGAGCCAGTAATATACCCAGCCAGGAATGTTTCATGCACAAACACCCTCCAGTGCTGCAGCAAAGATAAATTATTTAGACCTCCTAGTCATGTCAGCCCATATTGACTTGGTTTCCCAGAGGAGAAGCTCAGAGACCAGAAGCAAGCCAAGATCAGCTCCCTCGCAAGTCTATGTCTGACCAAGTTTCTCAAAAATGTGAGTAGAGACACAGAAGCTACTCCAGAATAATTTTAAAAACATTCAGTCATACCTAAGCAGAAGTCAGAGCTGACAATGCTTCAAACCACCGAATTTATCTATTTATAGGCTACCTCAGGGTTGGAACATCATGTCCCATGGTACTACATATAATATTGTCTGCCTTGAAATAATACCTCTGTGAGGGGGTGCATATCTGAAAAACTGGAGCCAAAAATACAATAGTATTTGATATTTTCCCCCATGTTTTTCCATAAATACTTTTCTTCATCATGTAAATTAATCTGATTTTATGAAACTAAATATTACAGGGAGTTTATTTTCTGCTTATTTATTTGTATTCCCATTTGGTAGAATGTGACAGTATTCTGTTTTATTATGATCTGCTTATCATTTTATTACAATCACAGACATGCAGCCAAAAAGTCATGTAGTTTCTTCAAATTAATATGACGCCCTCTCAATATTAATCCAAACGAACTGAATAGAATACACATTGAACATAAGGTCTAATGCACTTCAAGATTTCCAGTTATGTTTTCAGTTTTTCTCATCTTCATTAAAAGTATTTTCCTCTGATCACTTATTTCTAGCCCTTCTGCACTCACCTCTGCATCTTTTCTCAGCTTGAAATTCACTAAACTATGCTAGGATAAATTAGCTTCTCCTCATAAAAATGGGAGACATTTATTTCATACTGGATTCCTCACAGCACTGAGCTGTGTGGTTCCAGCTGTGTGCTCCTTTGTGCGGGTAGCTTGCTCTACACACCAGTGGTAGGTAAACTAGTGTTATGGGCCTAACTTCCATCAGTGTGGCCAACAACTAGGGAGTATGGCAGCTGTAGGCCAAAAAATCTGGAGGGTACCAGGTTGCTCTGCACCATCAAAATAGAAGATTCCTTAGATGGAGGAATCTGTTTGTGTGAACTTTGCTGCTCCTGACAAGGGCTTGGAAGAATAACGTGCTTTCCAAGTGATCTGGAAATCAACAGCACACCTGCCAGCCATTAGTGATTACTACTGCAGTATGAGCTCTCCCATTTGAGGAACCCGCCACCAAGTATAGCTGCTCTACAGCACCTAAGTCTCAACTCACCTCACTGTGTCCAGCAGGAAGGCTGCATTTGGACCTCAATCCATGATTGTTCTCAGCCCCCTTGGGCTGCTAGGGTGAAAAGGCAAGATACTGATTACTTGACAATATTTGCTTTGCCTTTTGGACTGATAATCAATTGTTGGAGCACATATGGCAGGGGGTTTCTCATTTTACTGGCTATGCAAATGGGAACATGCCTATGAGAAACAATGTTTATGATCCTATCGTACATCTTTTATAGTTGGCTAGTGTACAGTGGTGGAGAGGAAGACACAGAATAATAAAAAGGTTTCTTTAAAAAAAGGTTTATTTGAAAACAAACATAACACAAACAATCAAAATGGTATACAGTAAAAAAATTCAGCTGGTTTTCTAATATAAATCTGTTTCCCATTTTAATGACAAACAAAAATAGTGAAAAATGTATCAGTATGAGATCAATAAGTATGGCTGCATCATCCACAAGAAGGAACACATTTTTCTTCTTCAGACATACGAGGTATGGGTTGACCCTAAAGGCAATTGCCAGAAGCTAAAGTGAGAAAGCAAACAAAAGGGGAGAAAGGGGACATCCTTGCCCATACCTCTGGTAAAGGAATACAAGTGGCATCTCAGGCATTAGTTCCGACTATGGCTGTTCAGGGATGCTGTAGTGGTTTGATCACATTCGTAAAGCCTTGTCCTCTGGTTTAGCAGCAAAGGCCACTCCAGTCTGTCAAAAGCTTTACATGCATCAAGGATTAGGATCACTAATTAGGATCAGAGAACTTACCTGCATGTATGGCTTCCACACTGGTTCTGTAATTGCTTTTGTGGCATGAAACCAACCTGGATGAGATGCACATCTGAGGTCACAAAGAGTTTAGCCTATTTGCTAGGGTAGCTGTGCACATATTCATATCCTGTCCTATACAACTAAGGTAACCTAGGGTCCTTGTGCAATTTGAGAATTATTTCAGTTCAGGATACCTTCCATATGTTGGCAATCAGATATCCTGCTAATATTCCATTAAAAAGTTCTGTATCTGAAGATGCCGGAAAATACACACACACACACACACACACACACACACACACAGTATTTGATTTGAACTTTGAAATGACCCCTAACATAAGGAGTAAGTAGCTTAGATGTACTAAAAGTTAGCAAATCAGTCTTTCTTTTGAATCTTTTGAAGTTTCTCAAATTAATCAGCCCAGCTGGAATAGGGAATAACTTATTTATATATTTCCTTGGGAAGTTTAAGGCCCCAAATTCCATCTAAAGGTAAGATAGTTACTGTTACCTTGTCCCTATCCCTATCCCTTATTAAATATAGTACAACTGCTGTTTCAACTATCCCAGTTTTTTCTTCCTTCTTCTTTGTTTTAACCAAATTTCTAAATAGGAGCAATTCTTTTTCTTGTTATCTTCTTCCAAGTTAAGTCCACTGAAGTAATGACAAAATAAGAAAGCTCAGGCCAACCAATATAAAATATATATATTCTGATTTCAAGTCTCTACTAATACCATTACTTTTAGTGTTAGTTTCTAAACTTAAGGAGTGCTGCTGATCTAAAGGACTTGATGTCAGCTTTTTCTCTGGAAGGGAAGATCTGTTAAAAGAATGCACAGTATATTTATATCTAGTCTTAGCAAGAGTACTTGAGATAAAACTTGAGTTTTATCCAGTTTAGTTTGTTCAGCCTTTGGGTTTCTTGGAGATGCATTACTCAAGACACACTTCTCAGCACCCATTAAAAGAGCAAAAATTATTGTTGAAACCTGCCTAGGGAGCGGTACGGCTAATGGGGCAGGCTAGAAATCAAATAATAAATAAAAATAAATAAAATTTGTAGTTAAAATATATTTTAAAATAAAAGGGTTGCAAATTAAAATAATTTAAATGAATTACAGAATAGATAAAAATAAGAAGTTTTTAAAAAGTTTATTATAAATAGAGTTCTTTTTGTATAACTATATAATATTTATTTATTTATTATCTTTATTATTATGTATAATAATAAATAACCTTAACCAAAGTTGTCTGGGAAGTGAAAAGTCATTAACAAATACATGAAATACAAAACAAAATTCATAGTGTAATTATAATAATAATAAAAAGCTGTGAACATCAATACGATTTAGATAAATCTATCCTTAAGCTATCAACTCTTGTAAAATTCCTGTTAAAAAAGTTAATTAATTGGAAAGATGCTTTACACTCCCCCACTTTTTCTCTTTTCCTCCCTCATCCCCTCCCTGCTCCTTTTTTTGCCTCCTAGGCAAAGCTGATGGTTCTCTCAATTCTATAGCAGAGGTAATGATCACAGCACTCAAGCAGAATATTCACTCTCTCAATCCTCCTTCACTATTTTATCTTCATTACAAACTGTCCAAAGCACCAATCACTGTTAAAATTATACTTTGTTTTCTTCCATTAGCTCTCACTTGAATTAAAAAAATATATCCAAATAGAATCTTTTTCCCCAGAAAGAAGAAAGGGGAGGCATTTTAGGACAGGAGTAGGAAGACCTCCAGATATTTTAAACTACAACTCCCATAAACCATTGCCATAATGGCTAATCAAGAATTCTAGAAGTCTGAAATATCTGGAGATTCATCTTTTGCTCATCCCTGCTTTAGTAACCTAAAGGATTGCTGAGAAGACCTTGAATCACTAAGCCTGCAACACTTCATCTACTCACCTGGGAGTAATTCCCATTTAACTTAACAGAAGTTACTTTTGAATAGATCTGTATAGAATGCATCTGTATATCTGTAGATCTGTATATTCTTGCTGTAGATATTCTGCAGTCTCTTACTGCTACCTATTAGTGAAAGTAATGAAACTGCTGGGAAAAAGGGAAACTTTGCAGCCAAATCATATCCACATTTGCTTGGAACTCACTCTTAAATTAGCATGGATGGGAATATGACCTTCAAAGAAGGAATCTTCTGCTCACTATGTCTTTCTGAGTTTAAAAGGATGCCAGATGTAATTAACATTTATGTCAGATATACAGAGTACACAAAAGGCTTTCGGAGTTAGCAGTTTGGACTTCAGAGACAGAGAGAATGATGAAACTGTCCAATAGCCACACCATCAGTCAAAACAATTTCATGTCCTACTCTGATATCCTGCTAGCCACTTGACAAGAGTCCCAAGCCAGAGACAGATTTTAAGCAAGATGAACTTCTCATCTATGATTAATCTCTCAACTCCACACGAATAGTTCAACCCATGGGTACAATCAGCTAGTTAAGCACTTAAAAAAAACCTCTATTGATTTAAATGTGATAGATTTATGCATATACTTACTCTTCAAACTGAAATTAAAGGGACTTAAAAGTGCTTCTCTACGACCGGGCCATGCCTTGAAAAATTATCATTCCTGCTACTTAGATGTAGCAGCAAGAATCCTCCCACCACTTTCCAAGCTTGTATAACACTGCCCTCTTTTTGCAATCAGATGTCAGTCAATTCCGCCGAACACGTACATTCTATGTCTGAGGCTGAAATGTTATCCATAATAGTGCCCAACATCCTAAGAACATTAGAACATCAGAAAAGCCATTCTGGATCATACCAAAGGTCCATCTAGGCCAGCACTACATATACACATTGGCAAGCCAGCTGCCCACTGGATCCCTCAAGCAGGATGGGTACAAGAACTCCACTGGTCCAAAGTCCTCAGCAGTTGGTGGATGCAGGCATGCCACCTCTGGTAAAGGAGGTAGTCCATAGCCTACAAGGCTAGTAGCCACTAATAGCCTCATCATCCATGAATCTGTCTAACCCCCTTTTAAAGGTTTCCGGATTGGTGGCCATCACAACTTTCCATAGCAGCAAATTCCATAGTCTGGCCATATTCTGTGTGAAGAAGTAATTCCTTTTATTTGCCTTAAACCTCCCACAAATCAGTTTTATAGAATGATTCCAGGTTCGAATGTTACTGGAGAGGTAGAAAAACTGTCTCCCTTTCTACTTTCTCCACACAATGTATTAAACACCTTTGTCATGTCTGTCCTTACTCATCATTATTCTAAGCTGAACAGTCCCAATCGCTGTAGCTGCTCCTCATAAGGGAACTGCCCCAGTCCTCGGATCATTTTCAATGCCCTTCCCTGTACCTTTTCCAATTCTATAATGTCTTTATTCAGGTAAGGCAACCAGAACTGAAGACAAAACCAAAGTGTGGATATACCAAGGATTTGTATAAGGGGAGTAAGATGTTGGCAGTTCTGATGTATATTGTGTTCCTAACTATGCCTAGCATTGGTTTGGCCTTTTCACAGCTGCTGAGCACTGGGCCGACATGTCCATTGGGCTCCTTATATCCTCCCCTAAATATTGTCATAAAAGTGGCAATGTAGGACATGATGCATTAATTCTTCCCCCTGCCCCTGGCCTCAGAGACAAAGGTACTATTCTACAGAGACTTTAGAATATCTTCCCTTAAGATATTCTGAAAATAAATGCCTCTCCTGAGAGTGTGCTGGTAAGACCTTCTAAATTCATTTATATATTTATTCTAAGAAAAAGTACCACAAAGAGGATTTGAAAGTTGAACTAGGTTATTATTTCACCCAGCAGTCCATGCAAGAAGTTGGGTTTGGATTTTGTTGATAACCCAATATTTTATTTAATGAAGGGAGGAGTACATTTGTACAACATGGGGCAGCTTGGTTCCCTTCTGGTTTCCCTCCCAATAGTGCAAGTTGTTAGATGGTCTTCCAACAAGTTGTCGAGCTTCTTAAAATATCTGAACAATATCAAGTGGATTTTTTACGTTAATTGAAGGCAGGCCTGCCTGTATCCTTAGATAAGCAGCAGGAGTGCCCTGGAGAAAACCCAGAATTTTATGCTGGACTATTTCCTACTGAAGATAGATCATTTGCAGCTCCAAACTTCAACCAAATACAGAAGTTGCATAAGAATTATGTAATAAATTTGCCCTGTGAAGCTTTAAGTGTAGGGACTATTAATTGCCCACCCTTAGGAAAAAGTGGGGGAACCTGAAAAAAATCCCCACAGCATTCATTGAGAAGGTGAAAGAAGTGTGTTAACATGTGCCTTGCAGGGCAAGGATTGCAGAAATGAAACATGCCGATATTTGAAATGAGGACATTGCTCTATCAGTTGAGCATTTTCCACCAGCATTTGGCTCTATGATAGCCAAGGACCACAATTTTTGTTTTAACACAATTGATCCTCAGCATCTCAGAATGTCACAATATTCTGTTTGCCCAGCCTTCATTCTAAGTCCATTTTCAGCATCAGTCATGATTTCAGTATCATCAGACATTTGTGCTGATAGAATGAAATGAGGTTCTTCAGGTCCATAGACTGTAAAAGATGCCAGTATACAAGTCACACAAAGAAGCAGAAAATAAACAGCCTTGCTTAACACCTCTCAGTGGCAAGAGACAAGTTGAAGAATCTTGCTAACCCACTCTCACCACAGTGGCAAACTCAGTGTTGCTCTGAGAAGCCACCTCTTCATATCTGTCCTCCTAAGTTTTTCCTAAACCTAGATCTATTGATAGAACAAAAGGCCAAGGTAAGGTCAAATCAATGAAACAAAGATGCTTTTCTGTAGGAGCCGCAATGAGTCCCAATCAGGGCCTTCAAAGTGAAAAATGATCTGTTGTGTTGTGACCCCTCTGAAAGCTTCCTTTGACAGGGTGAGTTTTGTCAGTTCTTCCCAGTTCTCCAGGTTTTTGGAAACTGGATAAATAATGCTTGGTTTACATTTCCTAGGGTCAACACAAGGGTTAGCAATTATAGTGAAAATGAATCCTTAAGTTTTCATTCAGTTTTTCAATGAATCCTTAAAAATGAATGAATGTATTTGCAGCAACATTTGAGTTTTGGAAATAACTAAGTACAAGTAGTTTGATTAGCAAAAGCTGCTAAGTGCTGTTTGTCAAAACTAAGTGGAACCTGCAGCCAAATGTTGCAGTAGAAGGCTCCTGCTTGCTAGAAGGGTGAAAGGTGGCTGCTTTGGCCATTCATTCTCAAGGGCTGCTGGCTGGTTTCAGAAGAATCAGAATCAGAAGGAGAAAAGGGGGAGAACAAGAGGGAGCCTGAAATGTACGCCATCCCAAGACATCAAGATAAGAAAAGCAGAGGTGCTTATCTCAAGGTCAGACTCCCCAGGGGCACAGGCAGTGCCTGGGAATAACCAAGATGTACGGCTGGCAGGAGGGAACCTGGAGCAAGGACACAGACCAGGAGTCCCAGGCTCTTGAGCCCATGATGCTTCATCAGCAGGGCAGCCCAATTAGAGATCAGCAAGGAGATGTGCTCATTTTCAGAAGGCCCCTCCTAAAGGTATGGGGGCCAGGAATGCTCATAAGGAAGGTTCCTGGAGGTGAACATTAGATTGGGTTCAACAAACCAGTCTGTGCATGCTCAGAGTTTCCTTCTGGGTGTTTTGTCCTTTTTGGTCAATAAAGAACACTTTGCAAGGGAAAAGGTCTATGACTTTGAATGTGCAAAGGAGGAAACCACAGTTCCTGACACTCTCCAGTGTTCTGATCAGTCAGCCACACTTTTCTTCAGGATGCATGTGCTCTTGCCCTGCTAGCCAGTTTTCTGTTTGCCCTCAACAGTCAGGCACCCTTCCATGAAACCTGCAGTCCTCACTTGGCAGTTCTGGCATCTGTAGCTAGTGCCTGATAATACCTTCCTCTTGCTAAGGATGGTGCCATTTCAGGAGCATCCGTACCCATATCCAAATATTATCAGCACCCATATCAGCAATAAGGAAAACCATACATCAAAACCTTGTTGTAAGCCATCCTGAGACATCAGTGGCTGGACAGGGTACACATGTTTTGAATGAATGAATGAATGAATGAAACTGCTTCAAAACATTACAGATTATAATGAAATGAACTGATGCTTGGAGAGAGCCCTCTTAGAATCCATTGCTCCAGAACCCTCTTGTGCTTAGCCTGTCCTGTGAAGTGAGCCAAGCCAAAAGGAAGTCCACAAAACTTGTGGACCTGCAGTTACTCCACTGGCAACTTACCCCATCAGGAGCTGCTGCAGGATGTGAAGGAGGGAACCTGAGCAGACATGCTGGTCATCGTTCCCAGTGGCCAACTTTCTCCCCCACCCACTGCTGCCGGCTGCAGTGGAAGGCACTGAAGGATGGCATTGCTTGCACAGCGTATGGGAATCAGTTCCTGGTGAGCAGCCCACGAATGCAGGGCATGCTCACCAGGAAATCAGACAGTGGTCTGTTGCAAAGTGGACTGGAATCTGGGAAGCCAAAACCAGGGAAACTGACAGGTTTTCTGCACAAAATGGATTCCTTGTGCATCTCCCTGCTTCTATATAACCTTTCTAGCAGTTCTAACCTTCCTTGTACCCACACGTGCCTGCCCAGAGTCCTTTCTTTGGGTTCCCTCCACCATCTGAGATGTTCTGGATAGCTGAGTGGGAACAAGCCTACCTAGTGTTGACACCCAGCTCTGGAATGTTGTTGTTTCAGTGGCTTTCCTGGTTCCTTCTTTGATGCCATTTTGGCAACAGACAGAGGATTTTTTATTATTTTGAGGATGGGGTTACATTTTCTGCACACTGCTTTCATCCTACTTAGGGATTCATGTAATTCTGCTTACTGATTACAGGTTGCACTTTCATATTGTACTGTTTTGCAGTGGTTGTGTTGGCTTTATTGTAAGATACCCTGGGAGACTCTGAGACACATATTCTTGATTGAGTGAAGCTGGCTAAAGAAGCAATAGCAGAAGCAGACAATTTTTAAAAATGACCCTAGTGGTTACTGTTCAGATACTATAAGGGCATGCTAGGAAGAAGCTAATTATAAAAATGGAGAGTCTTCTGTTAAAAAATACTTCATTTTTTTTTGTCAGTTGTCGTCCAAGCTTCATTCCAGACAGACAGAATACAGAACTGAACTCGAGTGCTAACACTGTTCTGAAATAGAAAGCACGGCGCAATGAAAAATGAGAGGATGTTTCAAAATGCCATTGTATGATGCTTGCTGAGGATGATTGAAGCGAAGCGATCTGTAGTTAAGCAACACCCGAAAGCCATGATCCAGAGCCGTAAGTATGCTACTCGAGGCACTCGCATCTTTTCGTTAGTTTCATCACAGGAGCCTCTATCCTGTGAACTACTTGCCAAAAGAAAAAAGAAAACGAAAAGGCAAGGAATGTTGTCCAGAGCAAACTTCATCAGATGCATGGTGGGGATGGTTGTGATGGTGGTGGGGATGACACAAAAGCTTTTGTGGACTGGAGGCAGTCAAAGCATATTTTGTGAGGAATTTAAGTACCTTCGTGGTGATACAGGGCTCTTTATTGATCAAAGAACATGTTTTTACCCAAATTTTGAATACACGTCCTTGAAAGTCCTTGAGCCATTAATTTGAAAGGCTCTTACATCTAAGAAAGTGCATTTGGAAAACTGAAGTCTTTATTCTGAGCAAGTGCCGGGTTACTCACAGCAAGCATCTCATATCTGTATCGCTAATTCAACCCCAGAAAATCATTATGAAACCCTGATAGTGGGTTTCCATGAAATTCAGCACAAATTATTAATAGTGTATAATGTCTGATTAGATAGCAGCACACAATTATACATTTCAGAGTCAAATTGCAGAAATAACAAATGATACTTAAAAATTCGCAAGCAGCAATTTTAGGGAGGAAAAATGAAATAAATGAACCTGAAAACAGAGGATGAAATAATGCTTTACTGCAAACATTAACTTAAATTTTGTTGAGTAGAATTATTATAATGTCATTATATAGTTCTACCGGATCTAAGTTATTTGGCTGTGACTTTCATGTTTATATCCCCCCTAAAGAAATGCTACTCTGTGAATCAATTCAATGTAACATGTATGTAAAATAATAGAGTGCAATCCTAGAAATCCATTTGCACACATGAAGAGCACAGATATACATACCTGAAGGTGTTCAATGTGTCAACTGCACTAACAGTTAATGCACATGGCTTTTGAGGATTGTGACATCATACCCTAAACCGTGACAAGCCATATCCAGACAAAAATTGATCCAGCAAATCAAAGATACATTTTCAGGCTAAACACACACACCTTCTCCAAAGCAGTTATGGTAGCTTCTGCTTAACTTAGAATACTTAAATACTTAAATAAATAAAGTGTTAATGGCTAGTCAGCTGAGAATACAGCACTGAAATCAAAACAAATTTCCCTCATTGCAGAAGAGAGTAAATTCTCATGGTTAAATTAACATTTCAAATCATTCATTATACAGTAATGGATAAGTAACTTAAAAACACTAGCATACTAGTCATTTTTTAAGCAGTACAGCTTTCCTTCACAGTATTTATGTCCAGCTAAATTTCTGTAAAATAATTGTATAGATTACTTATTAAAATAGATGGGTACTTACCAAGATGGTAGTTACAGTTAGGGAGCGATTAGAGAGGGAATCAGTGATGTTTGCTGGTTTTCCTTTTTGATTTTCTGTCATGTTAAGGCCACTTGCAGGATCCCAAGTTCCAATCTATAAAACAGCACATGCACTTATATATTGTCCATGAGTTCTCTTTTGACCACTAGGGAAGAACAGGGCATGGCATAGGTTACATCTCCTAATGCTCATAATTCACCTTTGTGGCAGTTTCTGTTATCATTCTATTAAGAGCAGCTTGTTTAAAATATGATTCGTCGTACATCAAAATGTGACTAGCCAAGTGTGACTCTGGGGGTAAAAATGATATACTGAGTCCTGAGTGCTTAATTTTCCATTTAAACGACCATCCTCCAAGAAAGCACTTGGCTTTTGATGCCTGATAGCTCAGTGAAGATAGAGCTGCCATGCAAAGGCCAGCCACCATGGTGTGTATCTATCCCTTTCTCTTCTTGGTAATAGTGCAAAAGTCCCAAGCATATAATTAGGAAATACTGCCTGCATTTGGCAAGAATAGATAGCATTCTTTGCTGCTAGAAGAAAGTTTATGCTTCTTCCCATCATCCCAGGAGGCTTATGAAGTGGACGCTACTACTGCACTGCTCTTAGTTCTGAATTGCAATATGCCCATAAAGGTTTTTGACTACTACAAAAAATTCTGAATCATGTCAACCACAGTTGCGTCATGGGTTGCCCTTCCTATCTTTCCATTCATTAGGATTTCATCTCTGCATGATTTGGCTTTGGAGAAAATGGAGTTGCTTTTTTCCTATTCCAGAAATAATTTGTCAGAATTTTATTTATTTAAAATATTTCCATACTGCCTTCCAGGCAGGTCCCACCCCACCCTCAAGGCAGCTAACAAGCATAGAATTTATTATTATGAAAACACCAATCCAGATATCATAATAAAACAGTCAACATACATAAAACAACATAAAAATAACAATCACCAGCATGAAGGATCTGGTCTCACCAGAATTTTAAAAACCTACAATACAACTGCAAAATTGGGTAGTTTTTGTTTTAATCTACATTCTGGCAAACATCCAGGCCATGAATGATTTCCGGCAAACTTGTGGGGACATGATGGGTCCATCGGGTTCAGCAAAACCAGCAAGGCATACTGATATAGGTTGGGAAAAAGTCAAGCTCTTACATGAACAGAAACAACTCTTTCTTTCTGTCTTTCTTTTCCTTCCTTCCTTCCTTTCCCTTTTCCCTGGACTTGTATAGCTCTGCCTTGTCAATCTTCAAAAAAAATGTAAATCCTAAGGGCAAGAACTGAGTTGGTATTATGTGCTACAGCTCTGCTCAGTGACAAGTTTTACAGAGATATATTTTTCAGGAAGGTTGAGGCCCTGCTGTTGCCACTAAACTGGATGCAGGGCAAATCTAACAGTCAGTTCTTGCACTGACAACATGAAGCAGCAGCAGATCACAGGGAGCAGATCTTGATGGAAGTGCCATTTGGATATTTGAATCACAAACCCGTCAGTAATACATATAAGGCAACAGATACAAAACGCTGATGACCTGGGCAGCACTAGTTAAAATGCAGAAATCCCCTATTTAACCTTTAGGTGTGCAGAATTTTGACTTCCAAAATTATTATAGAAATGCTATAATAATAATAATAATAATAATAATAATAATAATAATAATAATAATAATCTACATTTGCCCTTAGCCGTTAAGGAATCGCCATTTACTGTAGTTATTCCTTTGGCTCTCTAGAGATACCCCTTCATTGCCATTAAGCAGTCCCGTTAGTACATTTGATCTGGCTTTCAAGACTGTTTAAGAACTATTTTTTAGAAAAGGAACACACATCTGTCTGGCAGGTCTGTTATCTAACACGTAATCTTTGGAGGTCCTGAGAAAAGGATGAGTGAAGTGCCAGCCTTGGGTTATGCCATGGATCCTAATGCACTGCTATTGTTAACCACTGAGGCAGTATAATAATGTTCCACTAAAAGCTGATTCTCCAGGAAAAATTAACCTTGTCACCTAATCTCTGGCTGTCAGTTTGCTTGGCACAAATGTCTTAATTCTAAATCTGCTTTAAAAGAACTGTGCAGGTTTGATAATATGTGCTTAACTGGAGAGCTGAAAACAACTTCTTCCAGCCAAGATATGTGCTGCAATCAAAATTACATAGAACCCAAATCAGATATAGCTTTTCTCTTATCCTATGTAACTATTATCATATATGTCTCACAATGTAGTAAGAAATTAATAAACATTGCAGACCTTCCAACATTTTGAAAATGAAAAACAAAGACATTCCAGTAAAGAGAGGACTGTACATGGGCAGGATCATGGTGGTGTAAACTAAACACAGACTCACAAGTAAGGAGTGTGCCACAAATAAGAAGTGAAAACTCAAAGTGCATGCAAGCAGATGGCTCCAGATAGCAAAAGAGGGAAAAGTTCACACTATATGGCAGGATAAACTGCGTATATGTGTCCTAAGTTGCAATTCATAACAGGTGGAAAACACTAAGTTTGTTTTACGGCTGTGGAACTCTTTCTTTCTTACTACCTTTTCTTTTCAGCAAACTTCCAGCACAGTTGAAGAAGCCACTTTTCTTTTTTCCAAAATTCATTGGCACATTTTAGCAATCAAGTAAAAGAGGAGAAGGAAGCCAGAAGTATTTATCTTATTTATCTCTTGCCAGTTGTAGACTTGAGAGAAGTACAGAGGGATACACAGCAGTGAAAGTAACTAACAATGGATGCTTTTCAAAGCAAAATTTGAGAGCAGGGAATTGGCACATATATTTAGAAGAGTATGTTATTCTCTTTGTTTCAGACTGCATAATGATATGATACCAGTTTTGATTTTGGTATCACCATAACTAAAGGCATGCCAAAGACAAAGAGCTAAGCTATCCATACCCATGTGATACCTTTTTTTGGTGGGAGGGGCATGAAAAAAGTCTAGAAAACTTGGGAGAGACCCTGGAGGAGGACAATGAAATCATGAAAATGTCCTGCAGATTTCCACGAGTAAGGGACCATAAGCACACAATAAAAGTCTTGCGTAAAGTCTTATCCTTTATTTCACTGTGGGCAGGTAATAATTGTCCACATGCAGAAGCAGTCTTGGTTCATGAATTCTCAAACTATGTGATGATCCCAAGATGTACAAAAATTTCATTTCCACTCATGTAAAGTCAGATCTGTTCTCATTCATACCTGTGAATGTGTCTGAGCACAGTTTGTGGCCAAATTTCACCTATTCCTGGATTTGCAATGCCAATACCCAAACTGCATATTTTTAAAACGTTCACTTTAAGCATGTGCATTCTGATGATAACTTCATACATTTAATAAGTTGGGGGAAACTGCATGTTTAGGTGGGCACTTGTAAAAAGTCTGCACCCCAATGTCTTTTCTCTTTTGATTGGGATGACAGGGAAAAGCTTGCAATCAAAAGCAGGAACGATGTAAACCATAATTCGAGGTGCAACTTAGAACCCTGTCGCACTTGAGCCTTGCCACAGAAATGCTAACCAGCAAAATGGCTGCCCCTGCCAGTTTTGACCTAGATGTCCCAGTGCTTGGAGAGGAAGAGAAGAAATCCATTTATCCACAAGATAGGTGAGCGGAAGGAAGCTACTAGGCTGGGATACCCACTTGCCCATTGTTAGAGCTGACAGTGCTGGTTAAATTTGGAGCAGCTAAGCATGTAGCTCCAATGTATAAATATGGAGCTACATACAAGCAGTCCAGTGATGCATGCATGTGTCTCTGGAGCAGGGATTAGCTTTATTCATGTAATTGGTTTGCTTAGCTTATTATATTTTCTATGCAAAACCATTCAAAATTTTGCTCTGGGACTTATTTATCCTTTCCAGATCCACAAGCCTGCTGACAAGTTTTTCAGTATTTAAGGTGGTTACTGTAAGACCGTTGGATAATCCAAATGAGAAAGAGGAGAAATATAAGCCCATACAATACTAAAAATTAATTTAAGAAATAAGAAAGCTATTTGGGGTTACAAATGAGTTCCAGCTCTGAAAAACTTGAAGACTAACGCTCTTGGCTATAGCTAATTTAACTTCCATACTCAAAGTTTGAAAAGTAGCAGCCTCTGATTCTTCTCCTCTGTCCTAATATACATCAGAGAGTTACTGTTTTTTAACAGTGATACAGCTAAGTCTTTTTAGTCCCTGGATTTAACATGTTACATCCCCACTCCACTTTCCTGCTTCACTTATGAAAGATACAAATAAGATTTCTCTTTTGCTACCTGCATTGTCATTTCATCATTTACAAATGTTCCTACATTCCTGCAAAGCTTAGAGCAAAACAGGAAGCAAAATCACCAGAAAAAACCCCCCCACACACAAAGCTGTTGGCCAAATAAATACCCTGTACATCTGCAGGTTCACATTTTAAGCTCACTTAAATTGTAACACCATCATAAAGAGAGGAATAAAGTGGATCTTGTTTCTGCCACCCAAGTGCTAAAATATTCACTGTGGTAAAAATAGTTACTGCAATATTTTCATTAGTTGTGGAAACAGTTCCCAGAGAGGCTTGCCAGGTGCCCACACTGTACTTTTTCAAGTGCCAGGTCAAAAACTTTCTTTTTTCTCAGACATGTTAGTCTTTCCATTGCTGTTGTTTTAAATATTTTAGCATCTCTTCTAGGTTTTACTCTAGTTTTTCCTTTTATTTTATCCTGCAGTTTCTTGCAACCATAGAACTGCAATTCTTGCCTTCTGAGCCTCAGAAATTGCTTCAGAAGTAAGTTGATTGATGTCATGGATGGGACACTTTGGAAGGTTTTCATTCATAAGGTTATAAGGCTATAAGGGCATTCATAAGGCTTTCATTCATAAAGTTGGAATCTACCTGAGATAAAAGCAGTCCATTCATTTGCTGTCCAACAACATGCTGTCCATTCATTTAGGCTTCATTTGTTCCTGTTGCTGCCATCGCCAAAACAGCTTCCACTACTGAATCATTAGCTGGGAGAAAATTTTATGATATGATTTCGTAGACTGGTGGTGGGCTTGGGATATGTATCCATAGATTTAAGGAGTGTACCTTGCACTTGGAATGAACCAAGTTATGCTCACTTGGTAAAGCCCAATTCTGAGTTGAGCTGGGAGTGAAGCAAACTGCCCATCATTATTTCTACTCCAAATTAGTGTCCAAGATTCTGAAATGTCTTTTAAAAAATAAAAATCTAATCTAAATGCCCTTTCTCCCTGACCCTCTCCCTGTTTCTCTGTGTTACTGTTTTCTGTGTACCAAGTAGCGTCTGTGTACAGCATCCTTCAACATTCTTTCAGCATTGCTTCCTGTGGACCAGTTCCCTGGCCTTTTAAGCACATTACTTCTAGATGCTATTTCCATGAAATGCAACCTCATTTTTTCCCTAAACAAAACATTCATATTCTTTGGGTTTAATTTTTATTGAGTTACAGATAATTTTAAATTTATTATACGCCATTTAACTAAAAACAACAAGGTTTTCAAATATGACAAAACTTATTTTTCCCATTTTCTCAATCAGTACCACTGCACACCATGGAATCACATGGGATCTACTTTACCTACCCAAGTTACAACTTCTATTACATTTAATAAATGGATTTGGTTACACTTTTCAATCTACATGGAAGTTTTCCCAGTGAAACCAATTTGCATTACTTTTTCTCAGTAAGCATTTGTGAAACATAATTTAAATTACCTAAATTTACACTCATAATTTAGATTTGGTTGTATTCCTTCCCTTCATTTATTTTACATTCATCTTAATCAAGCTTATTTAGTAGGTTTTCAAACATTCACATGGTCCTAAAATATCCAGCTGAACTGTTCTTTTATTTCATGCTTTCTCAACTACAAACATACATGGAAAACTTCACTATATATTAATTATTTTATTTAGTGATTGTACATTACCTTTCCTTACCCTGAATTTTGTGTATGTAGGAACAGATCCTCACAGTTGCCCACTGCAGCTTTCCCGTCCTTCCACTGACCCTGCACTGGCTACTCAATGCAACAGCCCTAATCATGCCAGCTATTTTGAGTTGCTAACATGTAGGCCTATTCCTCTCAAAACCGGTCATGTACATCTTTCTTGCACCATGCTCCTGGAGTGGAGTGAAAAAGGCTGCTGGCATCTTTTACTCACCCTGGCTGGCTTCCACTTGACCTGGGAGGACAGGTCCTTGACTGAGAAAGGAAGCTCTTGCTACAGAAGGTACCTAGAGACCATCAAGATGGGATCTGGCTTAAGGTTTGTATTTGGTATATCATGTACCTTTAGAGCAGCTATAGTATTTTCCCTAGTAGATCATCAAATTTATCCTTTGGTAGGTTTTAGTATCAATTATTATTGGATTGCTCGATCTTAACATACAGTCATCATGTGATTTTTAGAACACTTAGATAACTGTTTAAATTTCAGTTATGGCTTGCAACTGATGACAAAATATCTGAAAATGGTGCTGAATTTTATTATGCAATTTTTCAGATGTTGCTTTAAGCCACTTTGAGCAGTTTTACCATGGAGAAACAGCAAAGAGGCATATGAAATAGCCTTCCGAGAACATTTCGCCTGGTGCCCTCATTACAATCTTTATAGCGGCAGGAAAAAAGAACATTATTTTCTAGACATTTTAATAATTTATTTTTATTCTGTATAATTTTAAAGAAATTAAGTTTTATATAGTCTTTTAGTTTTAATTTATTATGTTTTAACTTATCATGCCTTAACTCTCAGCTGTATGGTTGTATATTGTTGTCCTACTGCTGTTATGAGTATTGTTGTTACATTGTTATTTTATTGGCATATCACAATTTTATTTTGTTATTCATTGTTGTGAATCGCTATGTTGTAATCTGTCTAATGAGACCTATGGAACTATTAGCACAGACTACAAGTTTACTAAATAAATGACCCTGATGATGATCAAGAAGAAGATTGTATTATTTGTTTTGTTTGTTTGTTTTCAGTTGCGCTTCAGTGCTTAGGGAACCTAGGGCTTAGGGCAATTAATTCTACTTTTTCTCTATAAAATATTTACTTAGATTGCCCAAGATAGAACTCAGCACTCAGACAAGGCTTAACTCTTGGCAAGTCTCTGCTGGTGCCTACATCTACAACTGTAACCACAAATAAGGCATTTCTCTGTGTGGATTTCTGATATGGATGGCATAGCTAAGTGAAGGCTCTCAACCTGTCTTTGATAAGTCATGAGAAAGGAGCCAGACTGTGTTTATGTGGAAGGGAAGACTAACTCTTTGCGGCTCACACACACTTTGATCATACCTTGTGTATAAAAACACCTGGCAAGGTTCACTGATGTTGCTTCCTGAACTCAAAAGCTATAGGATAGCATTCAAAGTCTACTAAGGATATACAGTTAATAGATGCATGTGGTATTATATCATTTTACAGTGTTTAATCCTTAAATCTGTTTATTAATCCTTACAGAAAACAATATGCAATTTCTGTAAGGATTAATATAACGACAATAGCATTCTATATATAATATTTCAGAAAAGTTAGAAACAAGTGGCCATTAGAATTTTGTGCTTGGAGTATACCTTTATGCAGATCACATGTTTTATCTTCCAGCTCTAAATTTAATGATTTAAATTCTGTTCTGGAGAAGTCTATTTACTTTGGTACCACAATGTCACATATCTTTGTGCACCATCAGAATACCTCAAAGAGAACATGTTCCAAACCAAAGAGATAAAGAAAATATTTTTTGAACAGCAGTTATTTCTCTTATCTCATATTTAGCAAGGATATGATTACTGGCACAACTTGGGACCCTTTAAATTTTCAGCTTTACTTTCTATAGTTTTCCCTATATATGTTCCTAACCAACTGGTAAAGATCATCAGAGGATGCCTTGCTGGTCATTCCAAAATTATCAGAATGTCACCACATAATATCTTGACTGCAAGCTTGCCCAGTGGTAGCACTCACCCTGTTGGACAAGAGGAGAAATCTAGAAAAATGCCCATAGTTAAATTTGTTATCTAGGACAGAACTCACTGGTGAACACAGAGACCTTGGAGGCTGCTTGTAATGCACCCCACATCTTCATACCACTTCTGACTATGTCGTACAGATCACAATTTATCATTATCCTTATCACATGGAGATGCTCTTCATCACCACCTCCTGGAAGGAGTACTAGTGTGAAAGTGTCCATTCCAGATAAAAGAGCTACATGAAGCTTCATAGAACACGCCTTCTGTAAAGGAAGCGTGGCGTTTGGCTTTGGAAATCAAACCACAGATTCTTTTTTTCTCTTCGATCAAAGTAGCTCTGTGTTTCTATGCATAGCACTTAAACCATGAAGTCCAATTTGGCCCTGACTTTCATCTTTTCATTGATTTACAACAGGTATGTGAATCTTGTTGTGGACTACAACTTGTTTTGGGCTAGAACTTTGAGAACCACTGTGTAATCCAACACGGCATGGCTCAGGAGATCCAGGCTCTAGACCTCACTCAGGCCATGAAGCTCACTGTGTAACTTTGGACCAAAGAGTCACTAGGGTGACTCTCATCCTAGCCTACATCATGGGATTTCTCCGAGGACAAAATGGCAAAATGACTAGGAGGATGACCACATGAACTACTATGGGTTCTTGGTGAGAGGGAAAAGGGTGGAATACAAAGGTATTTCATAACAATAACAACAACAACACCCTTTATACTTCATCATTGCTGTGGTGGCTAGGACTGATAGTAATTGGAGGCCAAAACATCTGAAGGACCAAGAGACACCACCTCCTGGTTTATGGTGCATGGTGTCTCAGAGGCAAGGAACTACCGTAGGCCTGGCTAAGCATTTGCATGATTCCAGTGCAATTTTTCAGGAACTTTTAAGCACGGGACAGCAGTGCCCCCTTGCTTTACAGCAGCCTGCTTTTTAAACTTTTTGGACTTTCAAAAGGGGTTTGCCATATGGCCAAGTCAAAAGCTCCCTTGGGTATTTCTAATGAGTTTTAGGTATTTTAATGAGTCCTTTGGATCCAGGTTTTTGGGTCACAGTCATTAATAACAATGCCCTAGAGAAAGCATATGCAAATTATAAAATTACTAACACGAAATGCAAGTTATACATGGAAGGCAACCTTAAATCTTTAGGGTGCAAAATGTATCAATGTTCATTCATTTACACTAATCAAATAGTATTTGTAAGATTATTTATTAAAACGGAGCCAAATATTTTCGCATAGTGTGGCTGCATAAATTTGTTCCTGTACTAAGGAGAAATGAGATTATTATATTGAATGAGATTATTATACTGAAATAAGATATATCAGTTGAAAGTAAATAGGCTGGAGTATCTTAGGTACCTTTTCAAGACCTTCCTCCTTAAGGCTAATCACATCTAAGTCAAAATCGGTCCTTAAGCCATTCGTTTTGTTGAACGTTATCCTGCCAGTCAGACCTTCCCAGTGAGCCTATGGAAACAAGGGGGGGAAACCTTTTCATATGTAAGCAATAAAAGAGAGAAGGAATGAATAAATTAATACTGACCCAAATGGAAATATTAATTATTCATAACGTTTAAATTATTTTCCTTGTGGCCGATAAGAAAAAAAATCTTATTCTTGGATTCTCAGCATATTTTGATAATTAAACCAACTTTTCCTTAATCTCGGCATACAATTCCTTAATAGCTTTCCATTCACACACAGAGAGGGTGGGAGGGGGGTGGGGGAGAGGACATCTTTCTGAGAAGTCTATGAAAAGCTGATATTTGAAATTTACACATCATTTCCTGTTTTAGAGGTAGGGATCTTGATTTTTCCTTTTCTCATCTTGGAAATATCAGTCATATAACACAGTGAGTCTCATTTGTTCCCTCTTTGTCAACACAAGCCCTGTTCAGGTATTATGTGATCAAACAGAGCAAACAAACCAGGAGAGAAAGCTCTCCAATCCTGCCCCTTCCTGATGAATTTCTACCACCCTGGCCTTGTGGAGGGTGACAGCCTGAACAGGAAAGTCCCCTGAGGCTGTGGAGGTTCCCCTCGTAAGCCTGAACATGGATTTTCCAGCATACTGAATCATATGGAAAGCCTCCAGGAATGCAAGAGACTCTTCTCTTCAGACTGTCACCCTCTATGAGGACAGGGAGAGGGATATAAGAAAGCAGGTGTGGTTACAAAAGTTTGGACCCTGTACTTGATGTTTTTTTATGGCCTTCCTTAGAGCACCTCAGAAATGACTTCAGTTATAAAGCAGAGAAGTAATTTTTTTCTTCACAGCTATGACTCTACGCTTTACAATTATTTCTGCATTCCTGATATACTAGAAGAGCAACAAAATTGTTCAGTAGCTGTGAGTCAAAACAAAACTGAGCCAGTGCTGTTTTGCATTTTAAATCCACTCAAATCTTAGCATCATCCAGTCTACACAAGTCAAATGTGTTGGCTTCACATGCCTCGAGGCCCTCATCACCTCTGCTCTCTGACTTTTTATTTTGGAGCCCACTGGCCTGCAGGGCCCAAGATTTTAGTCCCAGCATCTAATCCTAAGATGTTCCACAAGCAGTGGGGCAGAGCCATGGTGCTTCATGCTGCTTGTCCACCCTGTTTGGGTGTAGGACACCTGAACTAATGGATGGATTATGTGTTGGTGGACCTTTTCCCTCTGGGTAGGAAATCTGCTGGCATCAGTACTACACATAACACAATCCTTAGGGGATAAAGTGATAGCTATTATTTGGTAATACTCATTCTGGAGAACAGAAAATCAAAGGTGTTTGTCCAATTGTTTTTGCTGTTCTGATGGTAAGAGGAGGAAATGGAATAGAATTTTCTATGATGCAGGAAACCCAAATTCCAGCATCATTCCATGCCAAACAAATGTTTGGCTAATTAGAATGGCATAGAATGGTTAGAAATGATGCAAAGTTATGTTGGAATATATGTACAAGTTAACATTTTTTTTTGAACTTTCCAATCACTGGCGGCAGGGCCACATCTCTCTGCAAATACCTTGTTTAAGGTCTCGCTTCCTGCAAAACAAGGCATCCCTTTTTTGTTTGTTTTTGTTGCAATAGAACAGGATGGACAGTCATCTTAGTGGGATGGTGTAACTTGGTGTCCTGCATCAGCAGGGGCTTGGACCGGATGGCCTTCATGGCCCCTTCCAGCTCTATGATTCTATGATTCTTTGAACAACAGCCATTAAGGACTCATTTTGAAGCCCAGGAAGGCTTTCAAAAACTTAGATAAATGTAACAGTTAATGGATAACCAATCATTTAAAACAAGTCTAGAGGGTTGTATCCATGATCTCCTGCATACAGCCAGCATATGATTCAGCTCTCATTGGTTGATTTACCATGGAACACTTACCACACCCAACTTTGCCACTCTGGAGGAGTTTTTATTCATTAGCTCCGTATTAGAAAAGAAGTTTTGTGGAGGGAAGGCTCAAAAAGATCTCACTGTTTACTATGAAGCAACTGTAATATTATTTTGTGTGTCCCAGAGTTTGGACTTGAACCCATATTTATGTCCCATTGTTTATTTTTTCAATTTGCAACCCTTTTGTTCTTGTGCTTCCGCTACCATGTTAACATTTCTGTGCAACCATGCAAATGTACATATTTCTCTTGATAGCAAATCTCAAAGCAAATGGCATTGCAGGCCTGGCTTATTGCATTTGGAATATAGAGAGGAAAACAAGGTTTATCTCCAACGTACCTCTTTGATGAGATTCATGAAGCGGGTCCCAAAGCGCCATGGCTTGTGCCGATTGCACTGTAATGAACTGACAGTCATCTGTGGGAACTGCTGGACAGCAACTGACACCACATGAACGGCGTCATACATTAAAGCAGCATCTGTCTGAAATGAGAGTGTCATCGACACTGTGAAAATGACCCGCTGAAGGTGTATGACACACAGCAGAAACGGAAAGGAAAAGACATACCCTTCCTGCCTCCATTCTGAGGAAAGTAACAATAACGTGGTTGGTTTCTTAAAGATAAATATTGCTACCAAAAGTTAAACCTCACATCTATCCCCTTATACAGTAAGGAAAGCGTAGAAAGCTCAATCTGTCTTAAGATCCACATTAGGGGAAGACTTTACCCATTGACCTCCCTTCGCATTCTTAGTTTAGTTCAGGGGCCCTTTGCCTGCAATTTGCCTGCAAAAAGAAACATTGCTCATTTCTTAGAAATGTGAGCTGTGTGTGCAGTAGAACTGATCTGGATCCACATCACAATCCATACCAGGCCCAGGGAGAGGAAGAAACTGTAACTGCTAGCTGCGTCTTTAAAGTAACATTCAATCCTAAGAGCCTTGTGACACATCGCACTCTCAGAAGACAAAGAAAGTGGAGGAGCAAAAAGACTACACACAACTGAGTGAAGAAGCATCTGTAGCTACCATTATCAGTTGCTTATCTCCCCTCGTCACAATCTCCTTAGTGCTTTAGTAGGTCAGAAGCAGCAGCTCAGCATCGCTTGTTCGTTTAGTGAAAAGGAGAAATAAGAGGTGATAAACTATTGATTAGCAAAGGTAGCCAGTAGCTTCTCCTTCGGTGAATTCTTCACTGGCCGACCACTCACAGGGTGTGCTGCTCTTGCATGATGGTTTGAACACAATGCGGGTGCTCTCTCTACATCATGGATGTCACAGGACCAATTAAATATCCTGCTGATCATGCATAGCAAAGATATGCACAGTTGGCTCACTGACATTAACCCCCCCGTGTTTCAGGACTGAGCCCATTAATACTGCAGAAGTGCAAAGTGCAGTAGAAATCTGGTACTTTCCAGGGTAGCACTCAACATAAGCCCAAATGCTTCTTTCTCAACTGGGATGTGTCGGCGGAGCACTGTTCTGTGACCAGCACTGAAATGTTTTGCTTCAGAAATGTGTCCCTTGGCTCATTTTCAGATGATTTAAGAAATGTTAGCACCCCATCCCACTGGCAGATCAACCTGTGGGTGTGCAGGTGGCATTGGATACTGCCCCACCTGTGTTATATATACGCCACCGGAAAATATTAAAATGGCAGTCCAGTGGCTCTTGCATACATGACCACACAGCCTTTGGTCCTGACCTGAAAAGGCAACTTTTAAGATTGGAGGAGTGGAGATTAACCCTGAACCGCTTGTTTAAGTTGCTTTACACAAAAAGGACCTGTTGATCCTCCTTATTGACAAAATTAGTGAGCTGTGAAATGAGTTCATTAATGATAGGAGCCTGGAGATGACTGCATTTGTCATAATGCAACAAAATACAGAATGAACGTCTATAGTTCATTTCATGCAAATGAATCCTGACTCACTTTACAATAAAATGAAACATAAAAATGCAAAAGTGTTCTCTGCTGTTATAGATCCTCAGTTGATGCTAAAAGAGAAAACATACATTTAGATATAAATTAGCTTCCTGCGGTGGCATTTTAAACCAAAAAGGGGATAAATCCTGGGTATGAAACAGCTAATAGAACATTACCATGTAGTCTGGAAAACACCTAGTGCTGTACTCAGTGAAAACATCAGAGCCCCCAAATTGTTCACTGACTTCTAACTCAAAGTGCTTTTAAGGCTAATTTGATACCTTTGTAGGAACCAATATATCTCCTGAAGCTTGACATGACATGTTGCGTCTGATCATGTAAGTTAAGATTCTGGCAGCAGCATTTTATGCAGGTTAAAGCCGAGACAGCACTCTTTTCTCAAGGAAACAATAAAACAAAAGGCTGAGAGGCAGAAAGAGAATGTTTCAGAGCTTTCTTATAACTCTATTTCATCACTCCATTTCTAACCACTTTCCTATACTAAGCTGTACATACTATTATTTTTGGTTATCAAATAGCAACCCAAGTCACTATGTGCTAAAATAAAAATTCTACACCAGTTTTATTCAAATTCAAGGCAAGAAAACCTGAGTTCCACAACCAGGTTATATTATGCACATCAAACATAACTTGAATATTGTATTATTTTGCATAATTTAATCTGCTTATTCTAATCATGTGCAGGGACTAGGTCCTGTGGGACATTGATGATTTTTCTCCAGATGACTGGAAATCTTATTTGAACCACAGCCTTTTCACAATTCCACTTTCCATGCCTGTTTCTAATCCATAAAGACCAGGGACTTGCTTTTTAAAACCAATGTAACTTTAACCTGCAACTGAATTGTATATCCAATACTGCATTATACACATGTGTGAATTGTAGCACCTTCACAGCCCTGCTAAAAGTCTTAACTAAATTCAGTCCGAACTAAGAACTATATCAAAAATACTGCCAAAGGCACATATCATTGTTGCGAGCCGAGGAAAAGTCACCATCCAATTCTTGATTCTCCTCCACTGCCTTTGCTAAAATGCCAGGACTCTGAAAGATGCATTATATGCCATTAACTCGTGATGCTTCCACGTTCTGCAGCAGTGTTCGCCATGACATTATTGCATGTAATTGACTGATCAGATAACATTTTAAAAAGTGAAGGCCAAAGAGCTACCATGCAGACATGTAGGCACACACACAGCCTGTACTTTCTGTAGGAACAGTGTTTAAAACTGCACAACACTGAGTACACCTGCTTTGTGGTTGAGGCACACAGCAATATGGATTGTGCAGGTTATTCATTTTGTTGTAACAGCACCATTTCATTACCTAATTTGAAACACACACACACCCAATTAGAATGAAAATGTGGGTCCTTTGGTTTATTTATGTATTTTATTTGTAGATTTCTTGCCATTTTACAGATTCTGAAGGAATAACTAAATTGCATCAGACTAAATGACCAATGCATAAGTCAAATAAATGATAGCACTCAGTTGCAAATAAAAGTGGTCAGAGTCCCAAACCCTATTCACAACCTCAGAGCATACAGTTACCTTCCCTCTTCTGATCTTCCCCCAGTGCATGGGCAATGGGAAGCTGGGCCCACCATACTAAGTAGAGCGTGTGAGCTAATGATGTCTGAGAGCCAGATTTCACATTACAGTAATCACAAAGTATGTAGCTGAGGCCTGCCTTTTCTTTAAGGGTGCACAAGCCAAATAAGCGTGTCCAGCTCCAATCCAGGCTCATAACACTGGGCAGAGAGTTCTACACTTCCCACCCTAGTGTTTTTTTCCTGGAATCAATTATTCCCAGGACACACAGCAGTTAAAAGGAAGAAAACCTTGGAAGACTATTTTTTCCTTTAAAAAAACAACAACATTCCACAACAAGGTAACTTCAGAGGATGAGAAAACAGTATTGGAAAGCTTAGTCCTGTTCTCCTTGGAGAAGGGCATTATGAAAGCAAGCATGCCTTTATTCTACACACTTTTAATCCAATTCCACAGGACTTCCTGCCTCTGCTTACACCTAGCCACAGAGAGAAGCTCCTAGGAGAGGGCTGGTCTCTGTGTGAGGATCCCCCAGTCTCAATGGCCCCTCCCACTTCCTATAATTCCATAGTGTTCCCAAAGTTCATCTGGCCCACTTCCACTTCTGCCCTTGAGCTCTTGAGCTAATTGGTTGCACTGCCTTCTCCAGTTTTTGAGCATCCTGCTCCTTCTCAACCCCACTGGAATATTCATCTTTGGAATCTGAGTCAGTAAAAGGGGCATGGCTGACTTCCCATGAAAGCACTTGTCAACAGGAGCCAACCCACTTGCTTTCAACAGAGGCTGTATTTCCAAATTCACATGACGATAACAATGTGCTGTCTTCTTGCCTCAACTTTGCTCCAAGTTACCTGCATCCTTCTGCTGTTAGTTCTTTGCTTTTCCAGTTATGTGAAGTGTCTGTGCATTGCTGATTTAAGGAGTTAAAAATATAAAGTGCATTTGAGATTTCTACTGAAAATTTCACAAACCCATGCATGACATTAATTTAGGATGCATGCTTCTTGTAGGTTAATATCCTCTCTTCCTTTAATACTTCAAAAGAAACGCGACTCCTTAGAGACAAATCCTACTATAGCTCTCACCATCACAAATCCCAGCTTCTTTAAAACCTTAATCTACAGATGTGATGTGTTCTTGAATTATCAACGTGAAAGAACAGTTCATTGCTCAAGGAAGAGACAATTAAGAAATAGCTAGCATGCGGGTTATAAGGCATACTGTTTTTCAATTAAAATGTTAATGGGCAAATGTGATTATTTTACTTAATTAATATTTTCACTAACCAAAACCTCCTGAGATACACAGACTTGCGTATAAATATGTCCTGATGAACTATTTATATCTTCATCATGGTGATATTTTAATGGATTGTGTGGATAAACTCCTCTAACAATGGGGCAGATATGATTAACAATGTTAAGTTCTTTTTGGCATTTATTTTTATCGATCACATCTTCAGTTCTTTATTCTAATACTGATAAATCTATACAGCAAAGCAGCCCACACAAAAAGCAGGTTTTCATGACACAACAAGCCCTGGTGGTTTCTTCTGTGGGGTGGTCTGTCATGTCACTTGAACTCTGTTGTGATATTTCAGCATGGCACATTTGGTGTTTAGAAACCATGATAAGAAACAACAGTCTGTCCTGTGGTTTTCACATTTTACCATGGTTTCTCTGATTGTATGAACAAGGCACCATGGTTTCCATGATCCTGATATTCTGCTACCACAGAGTCCCCTGGAAAGAGCACCTGCTGCTACAGAAGCTATCCACCATGGGACTCGATTTCCGATGAGATGGGATTCATGCCAACAACAGGAGGATTAAGTAAAGGTGGAAACCATGCTAGGTATCTGTCAAACATGTGCACATATCATGGAAACCATGTCGGGTTGCTTGAAGGGATATGAATCTAACCAATGCCTTATGGTGTAGGATTCCACAAAGTTTACCTGGCCTTGGGAATACAGCCAAAATGTGGAGTCACTGGACCTTGCCTTTTCCCATTTACGCAATTCTGGGCATGTCTACTGAGATGTAAATTCCATTGTGTCCATTGGAGCCTACTCCTGAGTATGCATAAGATTAGAGCCTGTAGTTCATTAGCAAAACAACCACCACCACCCAGAACAAAAGTGGGACTGGGAAGCATTATATTTCTAGCTAATTCAATAGATTACATTGAGACTGGAACAGCTTTCCCCTAAAATGTATTAATTAAAAAAAGAGTTCCTGCATTTGTAAAACTCACTTTGTAAGTAACACTGCAAATGATGGGTATGCTATGATAATTTCCTTCTTTGATCACAGCCTTTAATAAACACAATAAATAAATTTTCTTGCAAAGAAACAGTTTACTTAATTTAATCTTTTAGCAAATAGCTTCTCCCCACACCTTGTCTTGTGAAATAAAAATATATTTCCTATGCATCTTTAGGAAGAATTAGAGTCAGAGAGCTCATTCATGTATTTCACTGGCCACATAGGTCTTTTCTTGTATTTTAGAAATGATTAGCAATCCACATCTGAATAATAAACTGCAGGCATATGCTGCATTCACATACCTAGAACTGATGCTTCATCTTTTTCTTCTGCAACACTAACACTTATCCTGTCAAGTACAGGAATGTTTCTTAAGGCCACTTTCAAATATTCAAATCATACACTAAAGAGGAGGACAGCCACACATCATTCTCTATACCCAGTATCTTCATGAATACTGGCCCCCTTTTCATGGGGAGGCTAAAGCTCTAATGGGAATCCTTTATGCATTCAGCAGAGCAGGCATCAAATCCTCTACATGACGGGGAACATTTCCAGGGAAGGGTTCTGCACACTCAGCTCAACATGAGAATTTTTCTTTGGCCTCAGTTCACAGCCATCAGAGGTAAAGTGAGCAGGAATACTGGGCCGATAGGGCTAGGACATGGTGCCCCGCTTGTTGCTCATATTGTTTGAATGTGTAGAGAAAATACAAGTATGAATCTAATGATGTGCAAGCCCCACCACTCCTAACTCATGGTGTTTTCTCTTGGAAAGGATGGAACGCACATGGCAGAAGGAAAGGAAGAGAAAAGGAGGAAAAACCCAGAGGAGTTTCCTGGAGTGCAGCAGGGGGAGAGGGAGAGAGGGAGGTGGCACGCTTCTCTCTCCAAGAGTGGTAAGTGCAGGCGCTAGAGAAGAAAAAACTTTTTTTTTTAAAGGAAGAGGAGAGAAAAAGGAAGAGGAGAGGAAAGCTAAAATGGCAAACCAGGTAAGTAGAGCAAAGTGGAAGGTCCGATCTGAGGTGAGCTTGAAGTGCGGTTGAAAAGGAATTGAGGGACTGGACAGGGGCCACATATGCCCCCCCTCTTATGCTTCCTGTGCAGGGGGCAGGCTGGCTCCCGCCCACTCCATGGCACCAAGCTTTGGAAGTTCTCTCCAATGGAGGCCTTGCGCTTCGTGGCAAGCCCGTAGGAGTAATTGCACGGAGACCATGAAGAAGAACCCAAGCTCATTCCCAAATAACCAGAAGGAAGTCTGGCACATGGCCAAGACGATCTCACATTGGAGTAATACCAAAAAGAGGCAATTACAACATGTGGAGGGCTGGTGAAAGCTTTGGCTCTGATTAAAATCCAATTTGGTTTCCATATTGTATTATATTAATAAGCCATTTCTGTCCCAAATAGGCACTGCTTTCAAAATAGATTATGCCAAAATGTGACTGGCTCATGCTCCCAATGTGTTGCAGAGGTGAGGTGTGGAAAAAGGTTGTGCTAATGCATCTTCTATATTTTGCGGTGTCAGAGGGAATGAACTAATGAAAACACCGCAGCTGTGGTGGAACCTGCAGCCATGACCCCGCTTTGTCCCTCAGCTAGTTCGTAATAGTTTGAAGGAAAATTCCTGAATAGGCCCATCAGCCACCAAGCTTATAGAGTAACTGATAATATTCAGATTAAGGTAATGTTGCTAGTCCCCATGATTCCTTTGGAAATGAATGTATCACTGAACAAATGTAGTGGTTTCCAAGGTAACTATAGTATAACAATAAAATAATTTTTCCACATATAGCAGAAGAAAGTAGTCCACCACTGAATTTTAATGTGACTGATCATTTAATTTCTCTAAGCAGAAGGAAATTCTATATCAGATAAGAATAATTTGGAACTAACACTAGATTTTGCTAGTTGTAAATAAATACATTTGCACTTCATCTAATGCATCTAATAAAGAGCAGTAACATGCCAAATCTTCATTTCACTATTAGGTAAGCATAGATTAACAAAAACGGAATCACATCATTCCTTCTAACCTTTTGCCCTGCATCATTTACACCAATAACCCATTCAGAAATTTTCATCTTAATCTCTTACCTTCCATTGTCATAATGCACATCAGTAATAACAACAAAAGTTTTTCCAGTAAAAGTATCACACTGATTTGCTATATAACTAAAGATCCATAGTACAAACCCTCCTGAAACTTGCCTACATACAACTGATATACCACTTTAGGAGCAATGCTTACATGCTTTGAACTCTTAGAGTCAAGGGCAGTCCAACAATAGGATGCCCAGGGTGGCAAATCTAAAAGCAAATATGCAGGGGAGATATTTTCTTTAAAATAAAATAAAATAAAATAAAATAAAATAAAATAAAATAAAATAAAGGAGCAAACAACCTGCCAATTTAAATGTTCAGAGTCAAGCTTATCTCCCATTTATCCAAACTGCAAAAAGCCAGGAAAAGGGATGCTAAATGGGATGCCTTATTTGGTGCACCCATAATCAATGCTATTGTGCAATGTCAGTGTGCAATGTCACCGATGGTGCTTGCTTACAACTCCAAACAGCCACGCTTTCCCTGACCTTTCAGCCCAAAGGCAGTGGGAGAGGATGAGGTGGCTGAGCCTTATGAAGCCTCTGAGCCTTGCTGTACTGCTAGGGAAGTCCTCCTGTGGATTGACCCGCACCTGAATTCTGTGAGTTGACCATGGGAGAGGGGCCTCCTCTGAAGTAACAGGGCTGAACACACTGCTACCGCTACTGCCATAGTGTACAGGGCCTATAGCTGCATTTCCTGATACCACTATATAGAGGATAAGAAATGTCAGATTCAGAAGGAAAAAATACCCAATTCTTAGATATTAAAGATGCACCTAGAAAAAGCAGATCTAGGCATCTATACAGGTAGGGACCATAGTGATTTTTAGCAGATATGGATTGTTAAATTATTTTTATAAAAGAATATTTGTAGGGCAGATTCTCTCTAAAAGGTGTTCACAGGGACTTACATAGGATATCAGGTTAGACAATTGAGCTGGCAAATCTGAGCCTACATACATGTACACATACATACATACATACATCTGGTATGAAGCAATGGTGACAGTATGCAATTTGAAGCAAGCAAGCACAGTGAGGGAAGAGGATGCATAACCATTCCAGTTACTGCTCCTTCTTAACTGCAAAACTTAACCCCAAAACTGTTCTATCCTAACCACACATCTCAAGTTCCAAAACAGGTGCAGATAGATTGTGTGGCAGGAGTGCTGATAGAAAGCTCAGTGTGGCAGGGATTTTTTTCTGTTGGATTTTCAAAGAAGTTACCGTAGCTCTTCCCACAATGAATAGGTTTCCAATTGTCTTCATAAGTGCTACTGATGCTTCTGTTTTCATAATCGGGCTAGGTAAGAATATGAAGCAGTGAAGGGGCAGAGGAAAATCTGACAACACACAGCGGCGACTACAGGTAGGCCACCCACTTGTGAAAGGCCCTTGCTACTAAGCTGTCATTTACCTTGAAAGCAGGGCCGTTTGACAAGGAAATAATATCAAACTGCCATTAAAAATTGTAGGATGTGAACTAAGGAGAACTGTCAAAGGAACGCTCATGGAGCTAAGGTCACAGTAAGAACTATTTATTTATGTTAACGTTTCCATGTTGACAGTTAATACGACATGCTCAGAAAATAATATTTTAGGAACCAAATCCTGATGGAGCTGAGTAATCTTCTTTGCAGAGCTTCTGTAAATAACCTTCAATGTTACTTCTTTGTGTAGTAACATATCCCATACAGGTGGCCTCTCAGCCTTAACAGACCCCTTAAAGAGAAGAACCTCTCATAAACCCAGCACTGGGCTATTAATATGCCTGACTAAGTTGGTACCCCCTTGCAACAATTTCACCTTCAATAGTTACCCTGATTTGCATTGGAAAGGTACAGTGACAGGGACACACGTGCCAGTCTTTTCATGCAACTACTTGAAGAAATATGCAGCAGAACTTCAAGCTACCACATTTTCAAACTCCATTTTACCTTCATGGATGTCCTCTTAACCACTACCAACTAGACATACTATAAACCTACAGATACCTACAGAAACCTACTTGTGTACCTTAAACACAAGTCATGTCACCTGAATCATCTAAAGGATGCTATATATACAGTGGCTCTTAATATAAAATGCATTTGTAATAATTAAGGAAAAGTCTCAAGAAAAGATAAGGAATGTAAAGAACATCTTTGATAATGCTGATTCCCTGGTCACGTTATTAACTGGAAGGATCCATCAAACATTGCTACTATCCAGGGATATCTTCCTTTATGAAGCAAAGGCTAACATTTTGAAAGAGAAGCACATTCCATTTGTGGTCGACTACCATCTAGCTGCCCCTAATTACCACCTACTAATGAAAGATAGCTACCCTATTATAGCCTATTGTGCTAATGTAATAGAATCAATTAATTCTCCACCATGCAGTGCATTCAGAAAACAGCCCGGTTTGTTCAAATTGTTAATTAAAGCAGTATTTACACAGGTTGTTTGCAAATCAGCACATGGCATCACCTGTGATACCTCCAAGAAACCACTTCTTTAGGAGTATAGTTACTACTACTGCGTTAGAAAACTGGTAACATGTAGTTGCACTAATGTGATTGATGTACCCAAATGTAAAAAGTGCATGTCATATGCAATATGTAGGGAAAAATCTACAAAGGGGAAGCACATTCAAACCAAAGCAGCCAGTTCCAAGACATTTGAACTCACCTGTACACTGTCTCTCACAGTGACAGTTGCTTCCAGCTGAACAAAGGACACGGGCATGCTTGACATCCTTGTTGATGTAAAGATGAAATATTCACGGTAGATCTGACTTACAGTTAATTCACAAAGTTTAAAGAGCGGACATTCAGAATCAAGGAACATTTGAGGAAGAGAAGCAAAGGCTTTGTCCACAAAAATATTTTTTACATGCCATGTAATCTGTTCCAGCAAAATGGAACAATGATGGGATGGAACTGGTGCCAAAGAACTGCAACTGGTCCTTTGTTCATGGAATGGGCATTGTCAGAGCAAGAGGCACAGCATACTTTGGATTCCCTGATCAGGCAAGGAGACCGAACTCTGATTTCAGAGCTAAGAATCTATTCACTTGCTGCTGACATGGAGAGTACTAGTGAGCTGTCTTGAGGTCAGGAACTTGACCTTGGGGAGGGGGTAAATGGGATGATTTGTGGGAGATGGAGATTGCAGCGACCAGAGTATGAGGTATCCTGTGTCCTCTGCAGCCTCCTTCTGCCCCTTCCAAAGCACCCAGTTAGATGGCTAAAAGTAGCCACCTAGCCATCATGCAGAGCAGGAAGGAAAGCATGTGAAGATAGCTTCTACCATTCTTCCACACCTGCAGTGGATGCTCACAGGCCTCCGAGTTCAGTGGCTGACAACAGTCTGGGTGCCGCTCAGGACTGCACCCCAAATGGACTGATTGCAACAGAGTCATATATCTGTTCTAAGTGACATATCTTTGTATTAGTGTTATAATATAACCTTGTAATATGGCTTCTTTCACCATTGCAGAGAACTGCCCGCCACCTCAGGAACTCCTGTTCAAGGCCATCCCTTTACCAAAACCATGGCAGCGCAACTGCCTTGAATCCTAGATGCTCTTACAGGACCAGACAGAGATAGAGAAAATTGTCAGTTTTACTTAGTCTCCATTCCTAATATTTCTGAAAGTAAGGCCATTTCACCCCATTCTCCATTATTAGTGCAAGCATTTTTTAAACTTGGCATGACAGTTCATGTACATTTTTGTATCTGGTGTTATATTTTTGTACCTGGAAATTTTCCCTTAAATAATTCATGTTAATGCTGTTCTCACCAACATACACATTTTGGTTCACTTTTCCACTGCTTTATGTAGAGCTTGAAAAACTGAATTTCAAAGAATAATGGAATTTCATTTCTTGCAACAGTTCAAAAGGGTGAGATTAAGAATATCACAGCTGCTACTGTAAGCTAAGTGACAGGGCTGTGAGCATCCTATCGTGTTTCTTTCCATTCTTCTGGCTCCAGCATGGAGCCCATTACAGCTGGAACAGGCTCCTAGATAGCTGTGTCTTAACCGCTTTTCCCCAAATTATGCTGGAACAGTCCATTCTCACTCTGCAGTCTATTATGATTAATTTATCCAGATTAATTTCAGTGTGGTTATCTAAAACTATACAAATGAAAAATGTAATAAAATTATCATTATTCCCTAAGGATATTTTTTTCCTCTTGCGCTGTGCTCAAACAGCATTAGCAATTTCTAGTTAAACAACGAAAACAATTGCATCCAGAAAAAAGTATCAGAAAGAACATGGTTTTTCTGCTCCTGAAATGCACTCATTTAATGGCATTTAGAAAGACTGTTTGGAATTAGGAAGAAAACAACCCAAAGAAGCTAGTCACCCTGCAACATTGTTGTAGGTAATAAAGTATATTGCCCCTGAAATAAATTCTCTTACTTCTTATAGGCTCCTATCTCCACACCCCATTCTGCTGAGTGAGATTTAATAAATCTCCTGGTCTGGGATTAAATTTTACTGTTTTATGAACTGTTAAATTGCATTGTATGCTTATTAAAGCTGGTGTTCTCTTACTTCTTGACACATTTAAAACTCCACCCTGGGGTACAATTAAGCAAGCGCAGAGATTTTATCTTCATCACTGAGGCCCATCTTCACTGGGAGCAAAACATGAATATCAGCAAAGCATCAAACAATTAAACATGCATCCTTAATTTTCTAAATGTGTTTGAAGTAGTAAGCATAAGTCTTTTTAAATTTTGATAATTGATCACATTAATATTAAAGTAACATTACATACTGGAGTTTTGATAAACGAACTCCTGGAAACCGTAGGATTTTGTAGAATTGAATTTGGAAGAATTGATACAAGTACAAATAAAAATCCATGCTATCCAATGCATGTTCAGACCGAAAAAGCCCTACAACTCAGCATTCCCTAACCAGCACTGTAGAATATATTTCTGCTTTACCATACAAGGCATTGTGTCCTAAGTTAATCATTTAAGCCACATTGATTTCATTGGTGGGAGAGTTAGGCCTGTGTATAAGGCCTTGAAATCAGTGGGGCTTAGAAGTGCTTCATGCTGGTGCTGTCCTTTCCGAGCTGTACTTATTATTCTGCTTTTCTGCAACCGTATCCAAAGTGATACAATGGACCTAATGAAACACATCGGGCAGGTTTGGTGGGTTAGGAGTTCCGTGAACAACCCACAGTGAGCGAGACAATTGATCAGGCTCCTTGTGTGTTTGTGCTCTCTCCTCCCTTCCACTTCTCCTTCCTCCTCCAGGGCCACTGTGTCGCCTCTCCCTCCCTGCCATGCCGAGAGCTGCTTTTAGCACCCTGGGGCAATTGTGCACTTAAATCTTCTCCCCCACGCACCCAGTAATTACCCATCTAAACCTGACTGTGATGCCATTGCTTTTATCACATGAAATCTTGTGATGAGATACATTATTTTGGGAAGTCAAACTTTACCACTGAACTTGAAACTTGGATAACTTATAAAATAAATGCTTGGAATTTTGTGCACAAATACAGCTTCACAGAGCATGACACCGATGCCACTGCACCATAATGCTGGCCATAATGCTGGCCTACAGTTAAGTTCATTGTAAGGGCTGGTGAAAAAAGCAATCAGCTATGAATATCCCTGCCACATTTACCTGAGAATAAGAACTTTGAAGGACATATTTCCAAATGTCAGGAACTGGTTTCCCCCTTATCCATTTCAAACAGAAGTTTCTTTGCAAAAATGCTCTTTATTTCCCATGTATAGCTAACAAAGTATAACCAGAAGAAGTGAGTCTCTGTGCATGGGTAGAGTGTTGAACCCAAACTAAAAACTACTTCTGAGAAACCTCCTTTACAGTAGCCTTGGACTTTTTGGAGAAGGGCCAGCCTTCAGGCTCTCTCATTACGTAGCCCTTCTAGCCCCATACAGAATCATGGGGTCAGGAACTAGGCTGGCTCCTTCTCTCCCTTGTCCCTCCCCTTCACTTCCACACCCAATCTGTTCCCATGGTCTGCCTGAGCACTTGGAGACAGTGGCCCTGAAATAATCTCACCCTCCTCTGCCATCTCACTTGCACGTCTCCAGAGACTCCATCCGCTAGCAAGCCACATATTTCAGAGCTCCTTACAGCTAGCATGCTACTGGGGCAGCGCCCAGAAGAAGGGAGGCAGAGATCTCCTGGAAGATGGGAAGGGATGGGGGAAGAGATGCAAGGCTGGCTGGCTGGCTGACACAGGTGCTGCATCTGTTCTCATTTCTGTCTCTGCTCCACAGTCAGGTAAGGTTGGGAAAAGGAAAGCTGACCATGGTAGCGATCTGCAGACATTGGTGTGAGCCAAGGCCAAGTCTGGGCTCACCTTGCATTGGAGAAAGCACCTAGTGGAGCTCTTCCTGCTAACTGCAACGTGAAGACATTTTAAGAGCCACCCCAGCAGAGTGACCGCCATTCCTCTTGACTTCAAGTTAGTGAACAGTGTACAGCATACCCAACCCTGAAATTTGAAGCTGAAATCTAACACGACACAAGCAAAAGTCTGTTCATGCAGTGGGGCTTCCTAACCTTCTCCTGCCCCATCTGCATTCCAAATCTGGAGTGTCACCCAACTTTCAGTACATGCTATGGCAGCTAGAAGGAAAGGGAAAATAGCTTCATTGGCAGAGCTGCTACAAATGGATTCAGGGCAGTGACTTGTAGCATGCCTGTCCACGAGTTGCTTGCAAAGCAATCTCAGCAGGGTGCGCAACAATCCAGTCCATACAGAATGCTGTGCTCGGTGCCATCCTGCGAGTGCTGCTGCATGTGACATGGGTTGCTGGAACTCTCCCTGTCATGCAAGGGGCAGTCGGGACAAACTTCTGCTCTTAAGCAAACCCCAGTTTGGATGAAATAGATTCTGCCCAGAAGCAGAAGGCAACTTCAGCAAACATGGTCTTCCTCTTGTATTTTGCAATCAAGGAGTGGAACACTTTTAATTTCATTATACATTTCACACTCTTCTAGGTTTGTGAGTTAAATAGACTCAGACAAAGTCTATTCATTTCAAAAAGGAGTTCTTTGTATGATCAGAATGAGTCGTCTGCAAGCTGTGTTTATAGGATCAGGCCCAAGCTCATACACCAGTGTTTTAAGTACCAAGGAAAGACACACTAAATGATAATGTTCCTCTGTTACCTTGGAAACGAAATGCACTCTTCACACTGAAATTGTTACTCCCATAGTCAATCTTAAAATAATGACATATTCATTGGATATTATATAGTAAAAAGCATAGTTTTGGAGTGTTTTAAACTTCAACTCTACAACTTTTTACAGAATGTGCAGCATATTCAACAAAAATGCGGTGTTTTTCTAGATGAGAGAGAGAGGTATTTCCTAAACCCTAAAAGAAACATATGGACAATACACAGCTGGCTCTGTCTTCCTGCACCGTGTTTAACTTTGCTATAACTTCAGTGCCAAGTGCACTTTTACCTCTTTTATTTCCTTTGAACCAAACTGAATACTGAAATTAACATTAATCCATTACATCAGTGACAACATTAGATATATGTGTAATAAGTTTGTTTTTGTTTTCAGTAGTAACTCCAAGTGATGGTAAGAAGCAAGGGCCATTGCTTTGAAAACCTTGTGTGAAAAATGTCCTTCATGAGCAATGGAGGGAGCCTCTGTGCCGTTGGCCTTCGGCAGGTGGGTCTGTTTCCGCAGCCTAACATCAAATGAGTTGCAGCAACAGCGCGATCACCATCTGAGTAAATAATTGAAGAAGTGCTTCCCCAAAGGCAGGTTTGGTTTAAAGGCAGGTCCCAGGTCTGAAATGTTTAAAGATGACTACTTTGTTTTTGTATGTCAAGGGCACAATCCTATGCATGTTGAAACAGAAAAAAAACCCTACAACCTCCTGCATTTACTAGCCAGCCCTTTCTCTCTGTGGGATTGCATGGGATTGTATCTTCTGGGTATTCCATGTTCTTTTGTCAACTTCTTTACTATTGTGACAGCTGGTCTTCGATCCATCATTCCCATCCATGCATACATACTACATACCAATACTTATCAAGCATGGAACCTAGTCCAACTCTTGCTGTTGTACTTCCAACAGTGGCTTTAAGTGTGACTATTTAGGAAATCGTTATGGGATTTAGAACTTTAGGTAGAAATCACAGATTTAAGCTAAATTTCCCTGAGCTGTCCAAATGCAACCTGATCAGAATGTATCACAAGGAAAATGCAAGCATGTCCTTCACGTTCATGACCACTGCAAAACTGCCAAGACTATATCAAGATATTAAGGGCTGCAGGCCTGATGGCTAGGATCACGACCCTTGTTTTGATCTCTGAGTGAAAATGTGATGGCTCAGCTCTTAGAACTCACACTTTTTTCTGGTTAGCAAGAAGGCTTGGCAGCCCACTATATTAAGATAATGAAAATTCTTGAATGTTGTACTGATCCAAGGAGGACATCGCCCTCCCCATGCCAACAAGGCACTCAGTTAATGGTGTTCAGAAAACTCATAATGTCCACAGTCATCTGCAAAGGAGAGTCTCCTCAGTGCTGCATTCGTATCTTTGCTATGAGCAAATGGTGAAGTAGGAAAAGTTAAGCTTTGGTCCAAACTAGGACAGCTATTTCTTGCCTTTTTTTTATTGTAGCCTTATATGAAATATGGCAGACATGTTTGCTGTCTCTATTAGCCACCATTCCCAAAGAAGTTTCAAGAGGGAGGCTCATGAATGACTATTCTTCTACACCTCTCTGTTCTACAACTACCTATAAACTATTTTTCCCTTTGCCATTTCTCTCATTTCTGACTCTAAAGCTGTTGCTGATTAGATTTTATTAATGTTTTTCCTATATGTATTTATGATATTTATTTCTCACCTTTCTTCCTTCCAAGGAACTCAAGCTGGTTTACATCATTCTCCTCCCCCTCTCAATCTTATCCTCACAACAACCCTGTGAGGTAGGCTGGCTGAGAGTCTGTGACCGGCCCAAAGTGACCCAGTGAGCTCCATGGCTCAGTGGCGACTAGAACCCAGACTGCCTGAGTCACAGTCCCATGCTCTTAACTACTGCACCACCCTGGCTCTCAGTGTGTATGAGCCAATATGCCTTGTTCATGAGATAACAAGACTATTGCACTGTAGTATATATTTGTAAGAGATGTTAGTTCATCAGTTCAGCCAATGTTTCAAGGATATCAGGGCTGCTGTTCCCTGGCCCTGAGACCCACAGCCTTGGCAGACAAGCTACAGGCTTGGCCTCCTACCTTTATTGCCTTGCCTAAGTTGTGACTGGCTAAGTAATTTACCACTATGCACTGCAGCACTAGCAGCCAATTGGCTCTCAGAAAGATTCAGTGTAGAGTAAATAGGCTGGACGTGCACATGGTGGGCATGTTATGAGCAGAGCCGGCTGGTGCTGGAGGTCAGACTAGATGGCCTGGGAGCCCCTTCTGACTCGCTCTGTTTCTATGTTTCTAAATGGAAAAGCATGTCCATCTGGCCGGACCCAGTACATAGCAAAAACATCATTCTCAGCCCCTAAGCTGATCAGCAGGATCAGTACCAGTTCCAGAATATATCCTACCCTGGGATGGTGCAGATCAACCAGCAGCTGCACCAGTGATGAGATGGACCAAGCTTATACAAGTCCTTAGGTGCCCTCCCCCTTGCAACAGCACCAGGATGCACTGGTCCCTCTGTGGGAGGAGCCAGAAAGGTGGTGTGGTTAATGGGGCAGGCTAAAGGTCAATCAATCAATCAATCAATCAATCGGAAGTGTGAGGCTCCTGCAGAAGAGCTTGTTGGAATTCTCTTGACACTAAACTATTCTAGATGAATGAGATGCAGTAAGTCTTATGGAATAAGTATATGCTTATCCAAGCCCCTTCCCAAGGTTTAAGACAAAGGCTTATTTAAACAACATGAACTATAGTGTCCATTAAAATAATGGCGGTGAACTTTCCCTAGACAAATTCACAATTGCCACCACCACCGCCCCGCACACAAAAGGTTCTCTGCGACTCCCGCTTCCTTCCAACAGTAACTGAGACTCAATCATAAAGCAGAACAATGGGCAACTTCTGAAGCTGCCTGCCAGTGCGGCACATCTGTAATCCAGGCTTTCTTCCTCTGCAAGCTTTCTTGCTTCTCCAATATCACTCAGCTATATTGTCCCATTAACTTTCTTTGAACTGTTCAGGCAGACATCAAGGTCAAAGATATGCCCCATTTGGGCTTAGGGTACTTGGTGCTTGGAAGAGATTGGTGCTTGGAGGAGATTTATTGGTTCCAACAGCACCCAACATATTTTGAGTAAACATCTTCTACATGGATGACAGAATAAAATCAATGTGGGCACAACACCATTCAACAAAAGTCATAGATAACACCCCTTAAAAACCAACATGCCAAGCAAATAGAAAATGAGGTTGTCATAAAATGCTTTATTACAGAGCCACAGTTGTGACCCTCTGTTAAAGCCAAATGTTACTGGTAGTAGATTACAACTACCACAAATTTGCTCTTCCAAAATTTGGCAAAAGTATATACTTAAGCCATAAAGTTACCAATCTGTGCTTTATAAAGGGGACCATGTGCTAATTCATTAAAAAAAGAGATGAATGGCCATTGCTGCTTCATCCCATTCAACATTTCAATTATGCTTTCAATAGCTTTGGGATCCTTAGCTTGCACCACAATTCTGCTTCTGATTAGACTTTCCCAGAAGATTCTAGAAATGCTAATATTGGATTTCCTCCCAGAAGAAAATGTTATCTTGCTTTCTCCATGCAAAAGACCATCACTATAACAGTCCAATGGGAAATTTCATTTTTATTACAAGTTAATATATTTAGAGGAAGGTGAATTGATGCAGGAGATCTATCACTAGGACACTACAAATTTGTTGGGGGTGGGGGTCCAAAAGGATTGTCTGGAGGTACCAAATAATTGCAGTGTACAATTAAACCTTGTTATTTTGTTGTAACTGTCATCAAGAAAAGCAAAAAACACTCTGTGTGTGTGGCTGGGGGTTGTG
Source organism: Varanus komodoensis (assembly GCF_004798865.1). NCBI lineage: Eukaryota > Metazoa > Chordata > Lepidosauria > Squamata > Varanidae > Varanus > Varanus komodoensis. Next base: position 61,319,048 of record NW_025335268.1, read on the forward strand.
TTTGAATGCCCATATATAAATGCAGTAATCCATATTATTAGTATAAAATGTAAATATAAGGTTTATGATTGTTGTAGATAAATATTACACTGAATTATTCACCACAAATCTATGATAGTTCACATTACTGTAAAATAAAAATAAAAATAAAAATGGGAAAATCAGTCATTTGCTCATTCTACAAAAGGAGAAGAAAAGCTATTGCAAGAAAAAAAGTAATCAGACTAAAGCCATGATTCACCACGCAGGCTTAGTACTGTCCTAATATGCTTTCCTTCTTGCAAGAGAATCATGATCTAGAAAGAACTGAATTTCTTTAGTAAAATATCTGAGCACCATTACAGATACTTTTCAAGGAACTTGGTATTTTTTAATGTTGTTATAGTACCTGGTCAAACCTGTCAGTGATACAAAACATGTTTTACTATGTGCAGGAAGCTTCAGCAATGCTTAAGGTAACTTCTGTAGGAAAGACGATGAATCTCAGTAGCAGCTAGCATGAAGGTGTTACGATCATTGCTAGCTTTTAGCAGGGAAGAGGGTGACACTGCCCACCTAATTGGAAGCAAATCACTTTTATTTCAGGGCAATAAATGATAGAAGCACCCACATTATAATGGAGACAGACAGGAAGATGTTTGATGGATTGCATTTCCTCATTCTTGCAGCACTGCATAAATGAAAAAGTATATAGGTGATGGAGGTAGATGGGATGCACAGTTTCCAGACACAGGAGCTTTTTCTTATTGTTGAAAAGTCTGCTCGAACTAGAAAGCTGGGGACAAGCTACAAATCTGAAAAGAGAAAGTATAACTCAACTGTGCACAAAGCGATCTTACATCAGAGGAACTAAGCCAATAGTTCTCTGAATTTTGGTACTCACTGCAAACTTGTGACTGTGCAACCACGTGAGGCTGCCTTACACTGAGTCACTCCGTTGATCTATCTAGCCCACTATGTTTGATCCTGCCTGGCTGTGGTTCTTGAGGGTTTGGGGCAGGATTGCTAACTGGAAATGCTGGCGAGTCAAGCTGCGGCATGCAGAGCTTGCACTATACCGCCGAACAGTGGTCCTTCCCCAGTGGATGCCACCATGCATCGTCCCAGAGGTCTGGGAAGCAAGTTGTTCATTTCATAGCAGATGAGGCAGATCAAGCCATCAGGATTGGAAGGAAGTTGGCATGGCTATCAGTGTTCCAGGGAGACAACAATGGCCAACTCCACAGGGGACTTATCACAATTCTACTGGCAGCAGCATCCTTATATTAGGTCAGTAGCTTCTCAGCTGCACTCATTGCTAGTTCATGTCTAGACCCGATTCAATCTACGTCAATATTCAGCACCCTAAACCACATGGAACCAGGTTATCCTACTCCAGACCTTAAGATCATCCTAAGGGGTCCTTCTGCAGAAGCCCCTGTCAAAGGAAGTCAAGTGGGTAGCTACCAAGAACAGGGCCTTTTCTGCTGTGGCACTCAGCTATGGAATAAGCTTCCCAGCTAGGCTTGCCTGCCACTTACACTGTACACTTTCTAGTGCCCACAAACAAAAACCTCCTTATTTTCCCAGGAATTTTGGTTTCAGTATTTGTTTTAAACCTTTTACTGTTTTTAAAATTTTATTCAGCTACTGTATTTTACTCTGTTTATACTTCTATTTTAAACTGTAATTTTAAACATTTAAATGTTTATGCTGTACTGATATGCTGCAATTCATTGCTGAAAATTGTTGTGAACTGTCCAGAGAACTTTGGCTATTGAGCGGAATAGAAATGTAGTGAATAAATAAATTAATTAAACTGGAGATTACCTAATGGTAGAAAAATTCAGCAGGTCCACCTGGAGTGAGAGGGTGTAGCAGTTCACATTTTCTGAAAGCTAACGCACAAAGGCGCAAGTGGAGCAGAAATAGTACATTTGCAAATATATTGTCCTCCTATATTAACTATCCCAACAAGAATCCTAACCACACTGGTTGCCTGTTGTCCAGGTCAAGTTTTGGAAAGTTGCTTTCTGACACTTCTGGAACATCCTGACTCTTCATAGATGACTACTGATTCCATTATCAAATTCATTTGTATGGTTTTGGTTTATTCTCTTTGACTTCTTCCCAGTAATTGTTTGAAAATAAGAGCACTCTTTAAAAAGCCATACCAGATGCAACCATTCTTTTTTAGAATAAATACTATGTTGGCTTTTATCTCTCAGGAAACAGTCCTCCCACAGTCAAATGCATTGTTCTGTGATATTCACTGTGCTTTCGGAAAGTTCTCGCTTAATTGCTATAGGATCACAAGTGATAGAGAAAGACACTGTTGCAGAATTACTCCCACAGAGCCAAAACATGCATTACTTTAATGTATACCTTCCAGCAGCACACTAACATTAGTGTGTCTAGCAGCTAAGCCTTCTTTGCACCCCTCGTCCAAATTGGAAGCTTGAAGGCTATCAAGATCTGGATCTTTTATGAACCTGACCTATGCTAGAGTGACCATTTAAAAAGGCAAAGCTACTAGATGTACTTATGTTTGTTTTTGTCCTCAGTCAGTCATTTTGGAATAGTAAGAATTAGAACAGAAGCTGTCAGTAAATGAGGGAGCAGAAAGGTTCAGTGGACACCTATTTTTGTAATAGCATCCTAAGTAACACAATATTAAGCTTACCAAATTTACAACTCATTTATTAGATTGCAAGAAGGCTATTTCAAAAAGCATATGTGACATTCACCTTTTCTGATGCTATAATTAAATAATCCTAGCATTTAACAACATGGAATCACCAAGTTCAACGAAGGTGCTATATGCACACAATTGAATCATTAGCAGTACATCATTTTCTAAACAGTCTTTAGAAGCATCCTTTAATTTTCTTGTTAGTAGTGAAAATGAATTTATGCAAATGGTTAAATTAAAAAAAACTCGGAAAGCAAATAAATTGGATTCCAGATTCATCAATTTTCTCTGCTCTTAAAAAGAGATATTCTACCAAATCACAAAAACAAATTTCAAGTAATATGAGATATTTTTGGAACACCCCAGAAGCCAAACTCTCTCTCTCCTCTATTTATCTCCCTCTTTCTATTTGTTTGTTTATTCGTTTAATGTTTAACCTCCTAATTTACCAACTTTTACCCTAAAATGGGAAATTTGGAGATGGTGAAAAATGTGTGTATGCTGGGGAGGAGAAAGGAGTCAGTGCAGGAAAGGAAAGATTGATGCCCTGTTTGTGCTGTCCCAACAAATGAAATGCAATGCCAGTAACAAAACAACACAACAAAATGGAGGCGGGAAGAAAATCATATGTCATTTGTAAGGTTTCCGACATGTTTTAGAATAATTAATGCCAAATCTATTAATCTATTAATCAGATAGACTCTCGGCAGATTTTTTTAAAATCTGAACTTTATATTACATATTTCAAGAAGCCATTATGTTTCAAAGAGACAATCATCATTCACAATCCAGTCACGCACTAGATCACCTGGTACCACAAGTCTATTCCTTCTATCGAAGGTATTCAGTTCACTGCTCTTGTCTACAGAAAAACATTCCATTGTGTTCCTGAAAACTTATGTGCAAGGAACTGATTGCAAGGAGGGTGGATGGTATGAGGCCCATGCCACTGGAGTGAAGGTAGGAGGGGCAGGGGGAACTTCAGTAGCTGTGCGTGTTAACCCTTTGGGGGGTATTTCTTCTTACAAAATAATTTACAGCATCATTTTAAAAAACACACACAGTTTAAATATCCAGGAATTCCATCTAGTTGAATTTGGGCAGTAGAGGGGTCTTTTGTGTGCACACGCAGGGAAAACTGGCCAGTTGAGAGGGAAGTATGGGGGAAGTATGGAGATGTGGAGTATGGAGATGTGGAGAGGGAAGTGTAGAGTAACACAAGACACCTTTGCAGTCTAGTCCAGTGTTGTTATCCGATATCCTGGTGCATGGTGTTTTGGGAAATACCGTGAAGTTGCTTGGCACACCAGTTCAGTTTACGAAGGTCTGGCAGGGTGGGAGGGCTGGAATCTTTGTATAGGTGGCGGTGGAGGTTTGAGCTTGCTATTTTTTAGCTTTGCAGGAGACTCAAGCACAGCCTTTCCCCCACTGTCCTACTAGAAGCCTTGGAACAGTTTTCACACAGCTACACAGTGCTTTCCCAATGAACAACCCTTTTGTGAAAGTGCCTGAACGTACTGTGAGTTACCTATAAAGCAGAGTGTAGGAGTAGACTGAAAGCTGAGCAGGCTGCATTTCTCACTCTATTAACTATATCTTTCACCCCTGTGATGACCATTGGCCCAAAGGCCATTGCAGAAGTGAAAAGGGGTCAGGTAGAAATGAGGGTTTCAACTGCAGCTGGAATGTCATTCTCCTATTACCAAGCCCATTGAGAAACAACAGAGGGTTAGATGATCTCTACCTATCCAGTGGAAAATTTGGCCAGGCTGCATCACTGATCAGTTACCAGAACTACCAGAAATGTTAGACCAGTTCTCTGATACCCACATATCCCACCCCAAATACCTATCCATATTAAAAATGTGCAGTTTCAAGAAGCATATGGAATTCCAGAAGAACCTTGCTGCAGCTGACAGCTTACTCAAGCAATTCTCCCTACATCAAGCCAGAGAGGCCAAAGCTGGCAGGGTAGATTAAAGTTTTGCAGGCATGACACTGACCTGTTTTGCATTGGCAAAAACCCTATTCAGGTATTGCAAGTCAAGTCAGTATAGGGGAGTGTGTGAGCCCTGCCTGGACCACTGATTCTCCAAGGGTCCACATGGTATCCAAAACTGCCTGTGATGAGAAAAGAGGCAGAGCTTCTATCCCTCGACACCTTTACCCTTGCCAGATTTTGAATAGCTGAATAGGGTTATAATGCTTCGAGGTAGCAGGCACACTCACACACATGTAGACACACTGTTCTTAAGAGTAAGTGCATTAGTTCTTGAGCACCATGGATTATGGCACAAGGAAAAATGTAATATTCATTTCCAAAGAGGACAATACACCAGAAGCACTGTGCTTAAAAAGTTGTTGTTTGCAACAGTCAATAAAAGTTGAAGATTATAAAGCTTCTCTCAGGTGCATACCTGCTTTCAAGGATACAGATGGAAATGTATATCTTGGCTTCTATTGGTTAAAGAACAGAAAAACAAGAAGAAGGGAAAAAATGTTTCTATTATCAATGCTCATCACAGTCTTCAAGGAGCTGCTTTTGGTAAGAAATCAATATTGCATTTACCAGTATAGCTCATTTAATTATTTTCCTCCTAAATATCCTGTCAGCATGAAGAAAGTCTTCCTGATTTTAATTAATGTTGAAATCATTGATTCTTAGCCCTTTCCTGTCGTGTCAAATACAGATACAGGGCGAGGACGGGAAAATCACACAGGGCACAGACCTTATGGTGGCAATGCATTACAAACTTACACAAAATACTGTTTTATATCATGATAACAATATGTTCAGACTCTTCACCCATCAAGCACAGGAAATACATGTCTTGCCTACAAAAAACATGGGCCTAGCAGTCAACCGATTATGGTGTTTGCCAAGCAGATCCTAGCATCGGACTCCACTCTAAGCCTATTGGTTTCCCATTCCATAATTACAAGTGTTGTAGAACTTAAGTAATAATAAAAAGCATACACACAGGTGGCATTAATTCCCTGTCATGAAGGGCCTTTCCTGTAGCAGTGCCTCATTTCTGGAACCAGCTCTTCAGAGAGGTGTGCCTGGCGCCAAACGCTTTATTCAATTCAGCCAGGTCAAACCTTTTTATTTTTCCCTGTATTTTAAGGATTAATTATGATTTGAATATTGGTTTTATTAGATACAGTATCTGTATTTGTATGCTGCCACTGTACTGTTCTGTATCGCCACCCTGAGCCTTTTGCATAGGGTGGGATGGAAATGCCCCAGATAGATAGATAGATAGATAGATAGATAGATAGATAGATAGATAGATAGAAAGATCCATTGTACAGTCATACTAAATGGTCATTGTAAGTAATTAAGGACATGCTTACACATGCTTGGTCATTGTTTCACAAGTCATACTTGAATGCAGAAACAGATGCTACTGAAAAACCATTCCATTTGAGGAACATCTACTGAAATTTCCACCAATGGTAATATCACTGTTGCAAGCATTGATCACCTGAAAAAGGATAGGTTGCAGAACAGAAAATATTCCAGAAAATTCTGCCATTAAATTTAATTTAATTTAATTTAATTTTACTCATCCAGGGATTGTTTTTCTTTTAACCTTTAAAAAGAAAAAATCATTACAACTCAAAGCAGGCCTCCCAGGAGTTCTTCCCAGCTCATTTCCCAGGTGGAAAGGCTAATGAAAACAAGGCTATATAACATCATTCCCACAGTCCCTTTTGCCCTGAAAATGTATCAGCAAGAATCTTTGCTCCAGGGAGTCCTTATTGCTGCTCTGAAAAGGTTTGGTCTTTTCAAAATATCAAAGAAATTCAAACAAAGAACAAACAAAAGACCTTCCTTGCATGACATAAAATGTCATAAGCAAAATATAACCTGATAATTTGACTTTGAAAGAAACCCCCACCCCACTGCCACTCTTTTGAGGCACTTTGAGTTTGTCCTCATCCCAAAATGCTGAAAAATCTGACCAGAATGTCAGATAATATTACAGATGCACCTGCAGTGTCTGTTCTCTGACACAGTGCCTGGTTGCTCACACAGCGAAGCTGATCTCATCGGATGAACTTGCCCCAAGTATTGTGGTTTAATGAATGGATTATGGTTTAATAAATAAATGGCTGTAAGACATTTGCACTTGAAACAAACACAGGAAATGTGCCAGTATATCCTATTAAGCAGACTGCTAAGAAAACTAGTGTGCTACGATTCAGCCTGATCATCTTAGAAAGAGATGCAAACTGGAAGTTCTTTCCTGCCTGGAACTCTGAAGCAGATGACATGCTTTTCACCAGAAGAAAGAATTGTTGGGTTGGGAATTGTTGGAAAATTTCTCAGGTTCTGAGTAATGGCCCCATCAGACTGAGGGCTGGAGTGTAATCTCAGCTCCTTCCAGTCTGGGTGGTCTCAAAAGACAGCCAGAGTTCACAATTTCCTGGATCCATTCTTGGCTTGAATGACCAGGCAAGATGGACAAAGGTAAACAGGTGGTAGGCTGGACTTGTCCTAGAGTCTTGTCCACATCCTCAGGCCTCAATAATTGAAATGTATCCAATAAAACAGGACCAGATCTTGCACTGGATGCCTCTACCAAAAGGACTACAATTTGTGGAATCCAAATTGTGGCGAATCTGAGAGATTTTGTGTTTGGAATTTTGTTCAGATTTGTCACAGGGGCTGCTCATCTTCCTTAGGGCCAACATGGAGGAAACCATGGATCATTTGGAATTCTGAACAGTTTTCAGAAGAACACTCTCTACCACCTTCATCTCCATCGAGTAGGCTCGAAAATGAGCTCACACTTGCGTCTGCTTAGAGTCAACATGAGTTTTTCTCCACCTGTGCTCTAACTGTCTTCCCAATTGCTTCATTGCCTGCAACTCAGCAGTTTACCATGGAACTGAGTGGGCTCTGCCTAGGGGAAGAGGGTATTTAGGTAAGACTATGTCATTTGTCTGGGTCACTGCCATGTTCCACAGAGCAAACTGGGCTTTGACAGGAGCATCCACCATATCACCGGGAAAATCCTCCAGGGCCTTCTGGAAACTGTCTGGATCCATTAGACATGGGGGAAGGACCATCTTAATGGGTCCCCCCTTGTAGAGGGTAAGAGAAGGCAAAAGTCTAAACCTCACAATCACAAAGTGATCTGACCATGACAAAGGGGTTAAAGTTATACTGCCCACATCCAGATCACCATCTTCCTGCCCAGTCAAAAGGATCAGGTCAGAATAAAAAGCTTCCAGTATAAATTTGCTGTTGCAATCACAGTATGTAACCAACTTTAGTGAAATATTTAATTCAATATAATAATAGGCCAAATGCATATTGCCAAGCCCTTAGAAGTATAAATCGAATAAAGTGCAAGCTGTTAGCCAGTTTAAATGTATTTTGGCCAACAACATAAAGCCTGGGTATACTGAATTACACTAATATATTCAGAAAACATTAAATGCCACATTCTTTGATGTATAGACCAGTCTTCTGTGACTTTGCAATTATGAAAAAAATGGAAACTGAAACTCCAAAATGGTTGCCAAAATCGCATGAACCAGTAAATATGAAATATGTGCCTCATTAATGAAATGAAAACAATTAAAGTGTTGAAATTACAGATGTAGTATCTTAAAATATATTAGAACAGCCCTTTCATCCTACTAGTTGGTGAATTAACACAGCTTTCACAATTACCCTAAAATTAGAAATCTACTTGGAGATCTATATAACCTATTTGAGAACCAGATACCATTTTAGAAGGAAAGTGGAGCCCTTAGTTTGACGAAATGATTGGAGCAAGCGGGCATGCCTGCAAAAAGCTTTCCTTTCTCCTCAAATTGCAAAATAAGGTGACAGGACACCAAATCCTGAATCTTTTGTACTATCACTTACTGCTCTGACTGACATTGGTGGAAGAAATCATTATTTTCTCCTTCTGAACTGGCAGAGGCAATGACCCATATATGTAATTCCTGAAATTAGAAGATCACTGTGCAAAGCAAAGCAAAGATTTACATGAAAGAATAAATCCCTGCAGAAGATGTACACCTTGGAAGCAAAACATGCATAACTCTTGCCAAAAGGAGTTATACATATTTCTAATGCTAGAAAGAGCATTATTACAACCATGCAGAGATAATTTTCTACCCACCCCACACAAGAAAAGAGAATGCAAGTACTATAACAGTTCACCTCAATAATGCATAATCTATAGAGAGATTGCCCAAAGGACATGTATAGAAGGAGTCAAGGATAAGATCCGAACTCTGTGCACTGACTTGAGTTCAGTGTTTGCAGAAGTTTTTCTCAATTTTATCACTTAAAGAATAGAGTGCTTACTGGAAAAAAAATCCAATATTCCCTGGGTACACAAAGTTGTGTTCTCCTGAAATCTTCGAAAGATATTTACGGTCCAGGGACATAGCCTGTAGCACTTGGACTCCCAAATAGCTCACAGTTCAGTTAACCTGATTTGATTGTCCTTGTAATCATCTTGGCTTTGTTGTTAATAAAACACCTCCATTAGTTGTTCTATCTTTAATTTAATTCTAAGCAAGTTAGCTGAATATGCTATAAAAAGAAAAAAGAGACCTTTAAATGTTGCTCAAACTTCCAGCCTAAGAGAATACATTACTGGAGTTGTGCTGCACACAAATGGCTTCTTGAAAACCCTCTATTTATAGGCAGAATACTATGTCTGGAGTGTGTGTGTGTCGGGGGAGGGAGCTAGATTTCGATGAATTTCTTCCAAAGAAAGAAGAAATTTCCAACAGTTGCTCATAGGTAGGGTTTTCCAATGGCGGGGTTTGTAGCATACTTCTTTTTCCTAAGGATGGGTATGTGCTGCTGCATCAAGCGGCAACAGACTCAGTACTGAAGATATTAGCAGCCCGGCCAGCATTTTGCTTCCTCCACCATGCAGTGATGGTGGCAGTATTGCATCTAACTCCAAGGAAGAGGTGGGGTTAGTAGTAGGCCAAAATCTGTCCTCTACTTTCCCCATATTTACCTATCCATTCTTTAAGATCAGAACCAGTGGCCCTTCTTAAGGAATCATCCTCCAAGTGGGAGGAAGACAAATAGAAGGCCCTTCTTCATGGCTGCATCACACCTTGGAATGGGCTCCCCAGAGAGGTTCACCTGGTACCCTCATTACCAGCATTTCGGTGCCAGGTGGAGGCTGCCCTATTTCCTAGGTATTTTAACCATTAATATATGGTAATATTTCTATTTCATATTGTTTATATTTTATGGATTTTAAACTGCTATAACTGATTCCTACTTTAATAATGTTGTATTCTATGGACTTTTGTATCATATCATTTTTAATGTATATTGCCCAGAGAGCCGTGAATTGGTCTATAGCAGGGGTCTCAAACTCGCGGCCCGCGGGCCAATTGCCGGCCAGCCGGGGCACAGGGAAGGGGCCCTGCGGCCTTCAAAGCGCCGGCGGCGCCGCCAGGCCGGCCTCCGGGAGCGACGCGGGATGAGCGGCCCACCCCCACCGCGGGGGTGGAATACTTGCTGCGGCCCAGCCTCACCCAGCCTCTACTTCCAGCGGCCCCCAGGTCAGTTGAGTTTGAGACCCCTGGTCTATAGGTTCCGGTATATAAGGTAAATAAATAAATAAATAAATTGTTGAAAACTTTCTTCCCCAAGAAAAGCACTTCTATTCTTCTGCTGTGTTTTCATGGTGTTTTATGTTTATTATTGATTTACTTATTTGGTAAAGTTTTTGAGTTTACCTAATCACTGCAAGGCAACCAAGGCAGCTGTGTGTACTTTCTTTCTCTTACTCATCTCCCAGTTGCTCTGCAGCCTTTGAGCTGCCTGTGTTTCCTCACTGCAATGCCCTCTGAGATGAATAACTTCACCGTGTCTTCCACTGAACTTTCCTTAAAGTGCAGGAAGCTGGGGATGCCGCAGGCTGCCAGAGAGAGGATTGTATAATGAGAACCGTGACAGTCGTGGACACTTCTCAGCCACCCCTTAAGAAGGGGAAGCACAGGAAACCTGAGCCCAACTCTTCTCCTTTGAATTTTCATTTGGAAAGCCATTCTGCTTTCCTGCTAAACTGAAGGAGAATAGTTGAAAACTGAGGAGTGGTGAAAGCAAGTGGTGGGCTGCTGGGTGAGTGTATTTTCAAGTCAGGATTCAAGCCTGCTGCTGGTCTTGCTTGCAAGGTGTCTTTCCCCACTCCCACACTGATCTCTTTTATTTATTCATTCCACTCTGAACCCACTCAAGTGCTCATATTCTCTAGGTTTAAAATCCAAACTGCAATACAAATATTTAGAAGAATAAACTATAGGATATATAAAAGGTAAAGGTAAAGGTTTCCCCTTGACATTAAGTCCAGTCATGCCTGGCTCTAGGGGGCAGTGCTCATCTCCGTTTCCTAGCCGAGGGAGCCAGCGTTTGTCCGCAGACAGTCTCCGTGGTCATGTGGCCGGCATGACTAAACACCGAGGTGCTGTTACCTTCCCACCGAAGTGGCACCTTTTTATCTACTTGAATTTGCATGCTTTCGAACTGCAAGGTTGGCAGGAGCTGGGACGGAGCAACGAGAACTCACCCTGTTGTGCAGATCCGAACTGGCGACCTTTTGATCAACCAGCCCAGCAGCACAGCTGTTTAAACCACTGTGCCACCTGCAGTAATATATAAAAATGTGAGAAGAAAAGAATAAAATCATGGCAATTTCATGATATTTTTGCTAATCTGACACTGTGCACTTCTGTTGCACATCTTGACCTTCACACCTCATTGCACTGCATCACAAAGCTTTGACTGTCCTAGGCTGAATGCACACGCATGTTCTCTCTCTCTCTCTCTCTCTCTCACACACACACACACACACACACACAAAGGGGGGGGGGGCAATCCCAGAGGGAGGGACACTCTAGATCTATTTGGCTTCCTAACTTTTCTCCAAGCAAGCTTCCTTCAAGGGGAAACATGTATATTTCTATAGTCTTAAGCACAAATGGGGAGTACCTATCTCCTAATATGAGTGGTTCTGGCCAAACGTTATCTGATCTCCTGAAACCAGCATTTCAACTGGAGTGCTTTGCTGTATGTTGGCTTTCCCTGGTTAGAAACAAAGAAACAAAACTCCTGGGCCACCTACTCTGACCCCTGGCTCCAGCCGGCTCCGCTTGTGACATGCCTACCATCTACAGTACCAGGTAGAAAATGTCACTCAACCTGCACCTTTCCCCCATTGGGAAACTCTCATCCAATCCCCATACTTGACTTTTAGATCCTTACTCATCATTGCACTAATTTCTACTAGCTCTTCCTGTTCTGTGGTCCCTTGAGGCTCCTAGGGGATGTATGAGACTCTACAATCAGGTGGAAAGGCAGATCAAAGTAGGGCCTTGGAAAAGGATGTCCTGCCAGCTTGAACTCTCCCCTATTAGGACAGAACTAGCACTTTCAATTTTTTGGCTTCCAGTTCCCATCGGCCTTAGCCAGGACAGCCAATGGTGAAAAGCATTGCAGGTCAAAACATCTGGAAGGCTACAATTTGTCTCCCCTGTGCTAGGATAATAAGACTTTAATTATATCCTCCTGGAGGGATTGATAATTTAAGAAAGATAATTAAAGAGATCAAATTTTTCTGGGAGGGCAAATTTGAAAGTAACCTGGGTTGAAAGGATGGCTGCCATTAGAAACAACAATTTTGATGAAATTCTTGCTCTTGATTACTGCATTTCCCCTGTTTATTGACTTCCAAAAAGCACTAGGTTAATTCAAGCTTTCAATAAAATTTACATGGGAGAAGAAGCAACCTCAGGTGAACGTATAATTAAAAAAAAAAAATAGGAGAATGTTGTGTCAGCAGGTCAACAAAGCCATCGGAAGCCTTACGCAGTTGGACAAGAGAAGCAGATTAGAGACGGCTGGATTAGGTTGTAGCCTGAGACTTCAGCAGTGCTGGGGTGGCAGATTCACCAGAGGCTCCTCCTATGAGACACAGGATGCTGGCAGGTGTGCATCTCTGGATGGCTGTGCCTGAATGAGATGCCACTATGCCGTTGCCCCACTATACCATTGCCCTCACCCTCATCGCAATCTTTTGCTGCCTGCTGGCAGGCATCATGGCATGTCCTTACACAGATGTCTGGCACTTCAACCAGAAAGTTCTGAAATACTCAAGCAGAACAATATATGCTTTAGGGTAGGACCCCCTTACGTCTGGTTGGGGACGGGCGGTTAATGCATCCAGGGTCCGTCCATGGTTTGACTGGAACTATCAGAAAGGAAAAAGGTGATCCCATGTGATGTAGTGGTGAAGAGCACAGGTCTGGGACTCAGGTGATCTGGGTTCCAGTCCCCGCTCAGCCACGGAGCTCACTGGGCAACTTTGCGCCGGCCGCAGACTCTCAGCCCAAGTTACCTCACAGGGTGGTTGTTGTGGAGAATGATGTAAGCTGCCTTGAGTTCTTTGAACAGGAACAAGGCAGGATATAGCAATATAATCATTTATTTAATTAAAATGTCTTTGCTTTCATGTTCTCCTTTTTGATAGATACATTTACACCATTCTCAGCAATGCCACTAACATGTTAAAACTAGTTAAATAAGGCACTGCCAAATGAAAATGTGCTAATTTCCCAGTAACTTGTAAGTTGCTTTTTTAAAGTTTAAGCAGAGAAATAAAATGATAATTTACATCTAAATCTACTGGAATATATGCTAGATCAGCAGGTAACACCATGACAATAATCACAACACAAGTGCACATAGCCTGCTGTATCAAAAGTAAACCATCAGAAAAAGAAAAACAATGCAGGGTGAAGCTTTGCTTCATTTGAAGGAGCAAGTAGCACATTTTGGGAGCGTGTCTTCAGGGAACTCAAAACCTGCAGGCCAAGACAGGAAAGTTCTCTAAGCCACAAAGCACAATCGTAAAATACTCTGCCACAGACCAAAATTCCCACTGGAGTTGTTATCCTGTTCAAACAAATCTACCTCAGTAAAAAGTGGCAGTTGTGATCCGGCCTTTTTCTGAAAGGATTAACTTCTGACAAAACTCTAAAGAAAGAAAACAGTACTTTAATGTGATGAGCTGTGTCTATAGGTGTGTTTGTGTATGTGATTTTGTTGTGTTAGAGACTGCAAGCTACTATTCTGACTAGCCTGCACTATGGACAGAATGCATTGTGAAATCATGCCTTGGCCAGTTATTTTCATTTGCAAAGGCTGAGTCTTACTGAACCAGGGACCATTTTTTGCCTGAGGCCCTGATCCCTCCCTGAACTACACTTTTTTTGCAAAGGGGCAGCACAGATAAGCTACTCACATGGTTTTCCCAAACTGAGCATCCCTACCATATAAATCACACATGCAGATCGTTCCACAAGTTCTTTGCAGAATTCGCATGGGAGATGGACAGACGTCCCTCTCAACCCGTCATGGAATTTCTCACTGATTGGGAGGAGGGTGTGTTTGAGAAAGGTGTTTCCATGCTCATTCCTCCAACCTGCCAAACATGTCTTGAATACAGTTAAAAAAGCACGGTCTTTTCCCTGCCAGGATGGAAAGTCTGGCTCTGTTTACCCCAGCAAAACCAACTGGGATTGTACTGGCTGTCACTAGTGTAAATCTTTGCTTTCGAGGGAGCATCAGTGCAGAAGAAGAAAAGGTTTAAGTGTTTAAAGATAAGAGGGACGGAGCAGAGAATGAGGAGGATGTTCTGACCAGTTTGTTTGGAAAATGTGCCTTTGTCTGTCTGGATGTGCTTGTCTATTTGAGGACGGGAGTGGAGAAAGGTCGATTGCATGCATGCGCAACCCCCACTATCCAGTGCTGCATGCAGCCCTTGGGGAGAAAAGCTTGCCACCCCCATTATAAATAAATCCACTCCCTCCCTGTGCCTCCCTCCTTTTACAGTGGTTCTTCCAAGCGGTGACCTGCCTGGTTTAAGCACCTTTGCATTTGTTCACATCTTTACCCAGAATCACCACAGGAACTAGGGATGCAATACGAATGGGCATATTTGCATGCTTCAAGCTCAGTCATTCGGTCTTCTAGATTAGTGTGTGTGTATATTTGTCTGCACATGGGGGTGGATTACAGACCAGACACAAGGCAATTCAGTGAACATTGGGCTTTACTCATGCTTTCTCCTGCACTATACAAAATGAAAGATGTTATTGGTGTAACTATATTGTATTCTTTGAATGCAGTCCATCTTTCCTTAAGCAGTGGTGAATCTGACTTCAGTATTATGTGATCTACTTTTTTCTTTTGTTTCTTTAGCAAAGTATTGTATGTCTAGCAATGTGCTTTAACCTTACAAAACAAATGTGCAGACTCAGGGACTCAGTAGTTCATTCTAGCTCAGGATGGGAAACTTGTAGGCCTTGGGTTCCTTGAAAAAGGAAAAAAAGTGAGCTGTAATTGTAATACTATATGTGGTAATAAAATAAAAAATAAGATGTGGTAGCCACAGAACAAGGACTGGAAAATCAAGAAAGCTTCATATAGAATACCTGGATTGGAACGAGAACAGATTTATAGCAAAGGCAGGGAATAAAATAATCCAGAAATAAATAGGATTGCCCAGTCAAGGTCCAGGTTATATTTGACCATTATCCCATTCACAGTATATTTTTATAGTAAATTAGCATATTATTCTACTCAAGCCAAAGCTTCATTTATAATTTCTTTAGATGATTTGATGCTGTTCAGTGCACATCTGGTTTCTAGCCTTGACTTTGAGACCTCTTACACTAAGGCAATGAGTGGGAATGAACATTTTGTTTTCCCTGTTTTGCAGAGATTTATTTCAATTAGCTAAGGAAAGAATTCAGAAACAGATTTCTGGTCCAAGTGTAGTAAATGCTAGACTAAGTTCTGAATACTTCACCAGGCTTGGACATGAACATCGGAAATAGTTTAAAGAAGATTAAGTGGGTATTCTTAATTTTTCCAATGCACAATACTTAGGAGTGATTTTGCAAATTAAGATGACAAAAAGAGGGAAAATCCGAAGTTCCCTAATGAAATGCATAATCATGTATTCCGATCTCCATTACCAGTGCTAAATGGCTTCTACTTTAATGAGCCATTTGAAATGAAATGGTTGCCTGCAATTAGACATCTGCAGTGGAAGGAATGTAAGCCAGCTACATAGTCTGGTGCCAAAATTATTGTTGCATTCCTGAGCAGGACAATGATGAGAATGGATAACTGTAATTATGCCATATACATCTTTTAGCATTCCATGTTGCGGGAAAAGGATGAATAAACAGCAGTTCTTAATTTGTTTAATTGTGTGCTTCTAATGCAGGGCTGACAAAAAGCGTTGTGATTTTAATGTATTCCTGTCCATTAGCAACATCACAATCCAAGGGCATCCCCTTGCCACCTGAGGTTTACTCACCAAGTTTTGGGGAGAGTATTTTCTTACCATGACAGATACATACTGAGGCCGGAGATATTTTTGAATTGACAAGACAAAACAAGAAAAAGCACATCCAAATATTTGGACAGAAACTGCCAACATTATTTCCTCCACTCTAGGTAAATTAGCAAAGCCACTGATTGCTAGTTCAAGATGGTACAATTAACAATCAGTCATCTGAAGTAAACTACATATATAGGTGTGAGTGACTCTGAAAAGGAAAATTGTTTTCCTGTATTGAGCAACTGGGGTTTGGGATGCAGGTGAGTTGGTTTAAATACACTTGTGAAATGCTTCTCAACCATATGTTTGCATTCTATTTGTACACCCACGTTTTCTTTTCTCTCCCACACAAAACTTGAAACACCAACATGATACCACTCAATTGACATTAAGGTGATGAATTCTTGACAACAAGAAAGTGAAGAAATGAGCTTGGCTTTTGCTCTCTTTTCTGTTTCCTTCTGCGTGGCTGATTCCACTGCAGCAAGAGGAGGGGGTGAGGGTTCTTGGGCTGAAAGGAACAGGGCGGAAAATGGGTAGAGGAAGGATCTAAAGGCATGCAAGGAGCTGCAACAATGGGGCAATCCTTCAGTTCTTTTCCTGCTTCCCTGCTCCACCTCCCCAACTTGCAAATGGACCTCCTGTGCCCTCTCTCCTCAGAAAAAGGTAAAGTCTGTGGAGTCTTTTCAAGTTTTCTTGACTGCTTTTTTGGTCCTCTTGAGCCACATGTTTACTCTGAAGTAAATTGTATTATCTTCAATGGGTCCACCAGTAAATCACTGAATAGAGGCAACCCTCCAGTTGTATTTGCTTGCTTTTAGGTTGAGGGAATCGCAGTTGATACAACCCATAACCTACTCCTCCCCATCAATAAAGGTGCATCTGCTCCTGAGAAATAGCACAATATTCAATTATCACCATGAAGATCTTACATCACACAGAGAGAGAGAAAGAATAGGGAAAGTAGTGAGGGAAGCTGTTAAGTTTTCCCGAGTTATCTCCCTCCATGAGGAAAGAGGAGAACTTGCAGAAGTCCCTTCATACAACATGCCCAGGTAGTGGAATGAAGGACTTTTTGGCTGTGTTTTCAAAGTCACACTGGATTACTATGGCAGTGATGGATGCTGGGCTTTTTCAGGGAGAGGAGGGCTCATGGAGGACCACTGTGAATTGGGATTTTTTTGCCAGGGTAAAGATATGTTGTGCTTCCACAGCAATGCATCCAGGAAGCTTCACCCACACAGAAAACACTTTAAAGAACTTCATAACATGATGCAAGAGAGGGGGAGAACCTGGCATAAGGAATCCCACTTATGATGCCAAAGAGAAACAGTGAAAGAGTGGTGGAATAGAACCCATGTGTGGAAAACCCCTTAGTTAAGAGTTGAGATGGGGAAAGAACAAGTATAGAATTCAAGCATCATGTGCAATTTGGTCCTGGGGTTCCAGTGAATTGATGCCACTATCACATATTTATTGTGTTAACTTGATCTTTGGAGGAAAAAGATGTGTAACGGGCTTATTCAGGATAGCAACATTAGATTTGCTCGCTCAGCCAGGGTTCACCACACCTGCCCGGAGGCTCATCAACAGAACATCTGATGATTAAAGTGTCCCTGACCAAAACTATATTCCCCTCATCTCTGAGAAAAAGCAGAGTCCCTCCCCACACATCAAGAACTGCGTAAAGACTTTCCAGTCTGGGAGGGAGGGAAATGTTCAGAAAGAAGTAAATCCCAGCATCACCTCTTAAAAAGAAACCTCAGCCCTGGTTAAAATAGGTACCATGAACTAGTCCTCTCCTTCCTTCCCTTGGGTTCCAAAACTCAAGATAACCCTTTGACAGCTCTTTCATTGAAACTCCACAGTTGACAGAACAATTTGACCCTAAATAGACTTCCACCAAAGCTGGAAGGAGAAACCCCTGTTCATGTAAAGAGCTGACTCCAAACTGGAAACTTCTCCACAGTTCCTTCCAATACAGCTGCTGGCTCCACCCTCAGGATGTCTCTCACTGTTGGACAGCAAGATAGCAGAAATGGTGGCACCCCTTCTGTAACTCATTTCTCCTGGTGCCTCCATACTGGGTCAGGGACTGGGTCTCCATCTATTCCTCCTCCCTTCCATCTCTTCCAAAACTGATTGACTCTCATGCTCAGTGTGAGAAACTTCACAAGGCAACCTTGAAGGAGCTTCAAAAGGTTCAGCCCCCACTGTCCAGCCACTTCTCCTCCTCCAGAAGTTGATGAGGATTCTCACTCCACAGCCAGCAATGAACAAGAGACTCCCACTCTCTACCGTAAGCTCCAGAGGCCACAGAAGCAACTGAGAACATAAAAAGGGTCCTGCTGGATCAGACCAAATGTTCACCTAGTCCACAATTCTCTTCATGCAGTGGCCAATCAGCTGCCCATGAGCACAGCAGCACTCTCTGGCCTAGTTCCACAGCAACTGGTATAATGGCCAGGCTGCCCCCCCCCCCCCATAGTAGGGGTAGCATGGAATTACATCCAAGAAAATGTGCTTAGAGCTTCCATCTTGATCCTGGTGAAGCCACCAATACTTATGGGTGTTGCCCTAAGTGACACTTATGACTGTGTGTGCTTTTCTTGCTACCCATCTCCTGCTTTTTACTGCTTGCCTAAACAAAAGCCCTGTTTATTATCTAAAGAATGACTCTGACCAATTCATGAGATGTTATGCAATTTAGTTCCCTTTACGAATTAAATAAAATGTACATCAGGCTCTATTAGCAGCTCCCCTTTTCACTGGTTTCTATTAAGTGCTGTGCACAGTAGCATATTGCTTCAAAGCCACAGACAGTTGCTTTCACACAGTTGTTCTCAGTTCCCTATTAAAAGTGAGGCACAGCGAAGCAGAACTGCATTTAATGAGGATGGGATGTCTTCTTTACACAATGTTTTCGTAAAGGCTTATCCAGCACACAGGGGTGATTTCTTGAGACCTTCCATAAAGTAAAGCACAGTAATCAGTACGAACATTGCCTTTATCCTGACTGCTCAGAGCAGTGCAGTTAACTGTACAAAAGTATAACATCCAAATGCAGCAACTGTGCTATGTTTCAGGTAACACTGTCTTCAGACATACAGAATCATGTTAACGGAGGGCAGAATGAGACATTACGGTGAAAGGATGGCCTACCTTTTTCTTATAACAGCTGTGCAAGGTCACTGAGTGAAATCGTGAGTGCGGCATAGTTGTGGTTTTCCCTATCATGAACCATAAAGGTCATGACAAATGACAACACTGAGGATTAAATAGGAGTAGCCCTATTGTTCTCCTCACAACAGAAGCAAATGCTATAATAGCGGTGTACAAAGCAGTGGGGCAACACAGTAGCCACTAACTCAGGGGTGTCCAACCCACAGCCCATGGGCCACATGTGGCCCAGGATGGCTATGAATGCAGCCCAACCCACAATCCTAAACTTACTTCAAACATTACAAGATTTTTTTGCATTTTTTTGTAACTCAATTGTGTGGTTCTTGAGCGTGAACTTTGTAGACAATGTCGTGTCACAATGTCACATGAAATAAACATACGTATGCTCTCTTAGATTATTATGTGAGGACTTTTTTGCTTATCAGTGATGGTGGGTTTCATAATATCATGAAAATTATGCACAGACTTTTTTTTTGCTCATTAGTTTCTGTTAGTTTTTAATGTGCAGTGCAAGACAACCTTCTTCTTCTAATGTGGCCCATAGAAGCCAAAGGGTTGGACAGCCCTGCACTTAACTGGAGGACTCAGGGAGAGCTAGACATAGCCTGACCTATTGAAATGCATCACATCTAGGTCTGTCTTGAAAAAGAAAAACATCGGTTTAATGCAAGTATCTCTCCCTTGAAAGGACACTTGGAAGGTATGATTTCCCTCATCCAGACCTAAATGAGAATATGAGGCAATACACTGTAAGAACAAGTCTCTGACTTTGTTAGGTTGACGTATCCATTACAGAAGAACAGCATGCTCTTTGTATAGTGCAATAACCACTCCTAAAAGTGACTGTTTCGGAGCTTCTCCATGTTCTATCATCACTCTTGTTGGATAATCCACTCCGGCTTTTAGACTAAAACAGGATGGGTTTGATTTAAATCAACCCAATTTAACTTACTAGTCAGTAAGACTAGATTTAAATCATGGTTTTCTAGATAATTTGCATGCATACTGCCCTGCTCATAGGTTAGGAACTTCATTTATATATTCCCGAACTGGGTCTTTTTTACAGCCTGCTGCCATTATAGGTGTTCTCTTCCAGGGAAAGAATAATACAACCAACCTCAGGCTACACACAAAACGATCTGAAGACGTGGCACAGTGTGTTCAAAAGGTTTCACTCTCATTTTTACTGCTTTTCCCTCCCTCCTCACACTTAGCTTCTTGTGCAGATCTATTCCACTTCCAACAATCTTTTTTCTTTTCATTAATCTTCTTTAACTTATCACTTAGGAGGTAAGGGGCTGACACAAATTGTACATAGATTTGCTTCAGGTCTTTTTTTCAACTCTATGTTTATTTTATAACATGTTTGCTATGAAGAGGCATGTGATCTCTGAAGACACACATTCACAGTATTGAGAACTATAAAACCAAGCCTGTGTGATAATATCTTGTAGATAAAAAATTACCAGTTGGTGCTATGGCTGAGCAGGGACTGGAACTTGCCTGAGTCCCAGTCTTGCTCTGCACCACTCACCACACTGGCTGCTCTAGGGAGGCCCTGATCCTCTTGCATTGGCCATCTTTGAGAGGTATCGCTCCAAATACCACAACAGTGGCTTGGTAAAGGAGGCTTGGCATGCACATCAATATCCTGCTATGACTTTCTTTCCCATCTGTACCATTTCAGTGATTAAGTATTAGGACCTCTTAATATGTACCCTAGTTTCATGTCTGACCAACATTGTATCTCTTTCCCCTCCCTAGAAAATACTCAACCAAAGCTGATCAGGAAGCAAGTAAAGCAAAGCATTCAACTTGGTTCTCCATCAAGGACAGCAAGAAGCAGATACCCAGGCGGCTGCTTTGCGTAGGAAAGGAGGATCTGCCATTCAACAGCTCTTTGCTTCCTTTACCCCCAGAACCAGACACGACACCTGCAGCATGACTCACCTCCCAAAATCCTTGTGGCTGCCCACGCGCAACGGAGGAGTGGGCCAGCAGGAATGGAAATTTTCTTTTATGACAGACATATTGGATCAAAGCCACATTGCCTTGTATTACAGCTGAACGACATAAATAACTGTTATAATCTGTGGCAAACTGGGTTTTGCTCAGTGTTAGCAGCTTTCCTAGCATAGTATAAGTATATTGTCATCTATTATTTCCAGTACAGTTAGTCCATATAATAACCAGCAGTAGCTTTAATGTCAGGTTGTCTACTTCATCCTCTATGAAGTAAATGTTCCGCTTGCTCCAGATGAAACTCAATATCATTAATTATACATTGAAAAGCCTTAGCGTGTCATCTGCTCTGTCCTCCTAACAAGGCAGCTACATGCATTATACAGAAGCCATGGGTTTTATTATTTAGCCATTATTATTCTTCAGCCATCATCATGTGTTGGAAGTACTTTGTGGTTCTTGCCTTTAACTCAGCCCTGGCAACTGACCCAGGCGACTGGGGAATATAGATGTAAGATGCTCCTGGGATCTCTGGCAACAGAAACGGTGCTGAGTTCATTTAGGAACAGCGGCAGCTGCTTGCCAATGCCATCCAGAAAGGAACCACCCATGGCCATGTCCAGGAAAGAAGACCTTATTCCAGGAAGTGGGATGGGGCTAGCAGTGGCAAGGGATGGAGATGAGTCAGGACACGATTGAAGAAGGCCTGGTGGGCTCAGTGTTGGTTTCTGGAGCTGGCTTTCATCCTGAAACTCCCAGCTGGGAGGAAAGCAGCCTATTTCTTCTCTGTACCAAATGTTGCCACTATGGGGGCCAAGCACTACAGTGCTAAATTGGACTGGCGAAGATACCTACGCTCTATAATTTTAGTGTAAGGAACCGTGAATTTGCCCATGCTTGATTTTGGACTGCTGGTATGTCCCATGGGTTATTTCTCCACTGCTTTGTTGAACTGTTTCAGAGGCACAGGCTAATAAATTTTGTCCCTGCATTACTCTCTTGGTTGTTATCTGATACTGTGCTTGGAACCACAGCTCCATTGCTTCAAAGACTAACTGTGTGGAGGGGAAACAGCTGAATGTGTGAGTTCTTCCCTCTTTACACAAAACACAGAAAGTATGGGGATGAGGGAATAATATTAATAACCTTTGTGCCATGAGTACATGTTACATTAAGTATTTTCCTAGGAACTGAGAATTTTTTATTCCAGTGTATGTCCCCAAACTTCCTTACTAAAATTCCATGCTGGCTCTTGATCAAACAATTGCTGTAGAGAGATGTCTTCTAAACAGAAAGTGGTCATACCATGGAAATACAGTCAACAAAGACACCCCCACCCCAAAAAAATCATAGCATCCTGCCCGGACGTTCACTGGATCCTGCCCGGATCTTCATTGTAGGGCTGCTTATATGTGCCACTTGTCTTCACAGTGACCACCAAAAGCGAGTCTGTCCTGCTGAAAATTTGTTATAGTAAGATAAATGCATATGATAAGAAATCTGGGAAGATGCCCTCTTCCCACACAGAGTATGGGAAAATAATAGATTGGCTTAAAGATAGGAAGAAAAACTGATGATTGTAATTTTTGTGTGTGCCTTTTTCCAAAAGCGTTACAGTATGATAAACTCAGCAACTGTTGAATGTTTTAGCCAACAACAGGGAATTAAGCTGTATTGCATTGGCATTCTTGTTGCTTCAGCCACCAGAAATGGATAGGCTTATCTGTATTAGTTGCCATCTGATCATCATTCTGTGGTGAAATAAATCAAAGTGGTGTCTCCTAGAAATATCCTGTGTAATTTATAGGGTATAATAGCATATATGAAAAGCTTAAAATGAAGCAGATTATTTTGGGAAAAGGAGGGAAATTAAAAGCAAGTATACATATTGCTATCCTCTCATCTTTTCATTGGAGATTTTTAAAAATAGTCAATATTTCAAATGGACTTGAATGTAGCATATTAACAGCTCTGTTCTGGATCACCTCACAGGTGCCATCCAAACCACTATTTTGCTTCCGATAATTTGCCAAATCCAGGAGCCGGATTAAATGCTTCAGCTAAACAGAGCACTGCTCATATTTGCCCACTAGAACAAGTGTGTAGGACCATAATCCAAAAACTGCTGCAGAAGCACAGATCAGGCCATAGTGCTTGCAGTCACTCTTACAGCATAATCCTACCCATGTCTACTCAAAATTCAGTCCAGTTGATTTCAGAAGGTTTGAAATTTTCTGAAACCAACTTAAGAGGGCATGGGTGTAGTCCAACAACATCTGGAGGGCCACAATTCTCATCAGCCCTAGGCAGCACAGCCAATGATAAGGACTGATAGGAACTGTAGTCCAACAACATCTGGAGGACCACACCTTGATCATCCCAGTCCAACAATTATACCTTTGGAATCCTGAAAGAAGGAAGGAGCTGTTCCCCACCAGTTGTCCTCACCACAATGAAATGTGAAGATTACCTCTGCCACAGTGGAGGTAATTAGGAAGAAAAGAGGGTTCACTTTTTAACAATAGCAAGGACAACTTTTCCCTAAGTGTTACAGCAGCAGGAACTGCTTCTTCAGTGAGAAGCAAGCAAGTATGTTACATGTTAAGGGCATAACACGGAAATTGGCCCTGACACATAAAACTTGCATAGGTCCTTGAAAATCCCTCTATCCATTGATAGATACTTTACAAAGCCATGTCCCTGGGCCCTTACAAAGACACAAAGTAAGTTAGTTTCCCTCCAGTCAGTCCTAGTATTTGGTTCTTTAAAATGTAGGGTATCACAAATACTGTAAAACAACTTAGAAAGTGATTAGAAGTTAATAAGTCTATTTTGCTATAACTGGCCCATTTCATCTGCCACCAGCACCCATCTTCCCCTCACTGCATTTCTGTCTCTTTAATCGGCATTGCAGTTCAACAATGGGACAGACTGCCTTCCTCAAGGGGAACATGAAGAACAATGGATCATCTGATGCCCACCCTTGATACTGAGCCATGTTCCATTAATTGCATCTGGCAGTTACCATTTGCAGAAGTGTTTCAGTGCAAAGGGAGCCAATGCACATCATGCAGCTTAAATTATCCCAAAAGATGTATGTTGACTTCCGTGTGAGGCTGTAACATTCATCATTATTTTAAGTCAGAGTGAACTAAGATTAATATCAAGAGTTTTGTTTTCAAAATGACCAATTTGCATGTTCTTACCTAAATCGAATCTGTTTTTTCCCTGCTTTGCCTTTTCTAAGTGGAACGTACTACACCAATTGTAAACTAAAAGTTACAAACTATGATGAAAAATACAGTGTAAAGTAAGAAAGATTCTCAAAACAAAAGGCATTCCTTCATTCCTGAGCATTGTCCCTACTCCCCAACATTAAAGGGCCCTATCCTGCACATAGCTAGATAGAAACATAGAGCAAGTCAGAAGGGGCCTCCCGGGCCATCAACTCCGACCCCCGGCTCCAGCCAGCACCACTCACGACATGCCCACCATGTGCATGTCTAACCTATCTTTGAACAGCCTCACCAATGGGGCCTCAACCACCTCCCGTGGAAGCCCATTCCATACCCTTGGGGTCCTGACTGTCAGGAAGTGCTTCCTGGAATCTAAATTGAACCTGGGTTCTCTGAGCTTTGCTCCATTGGAGCGTGTCCTGCCTTCCTCTGCAGGGGAAAACAGGTCTCTACCCATCTCCATGTGATATCCCCTCACATACCTGTATGTCGCCAACATATCCCCTCTGAGTCTGCTCTTCTTCAGGCTGAAGAGACCCAGTATCTCAGTCTCGCTTCATACAGCATCCCCTGCAAACCGGCCATCAACCTTGTGGCCCTACGCTGCACTGACTCCAACCTGGCTATATCTTCCTGTAACAAGGGGCCCAAAACTGAGCACAATACTCCAGTTGCAGGCACACCAGAGTCATATAGAGTGGTAGTAATACCTCTTTTGATCTAGAAGCCACACTTCTGGCTATGCAACCAAGGGTGGCATTTGCCCTCTTGACCACCACATCACACTGCTGACTCATGTTCAGCCTGCAGTCAACCAGCACCCTGAGGCCCCTTTCACAAGTGCTGCTCTCCAGCCACTTGTCCCCTAACCTGTACTTATGACACTTATTCCTATGCCCCAAGTGCAAGACCTTGCACTTATCTACATTGAACACCATCCTGTTGTCTCCTGTCCACTTCCAGAGTCTGTCCAGATACTTTTGGATCTGGAGTACCTGCTCCTCAGTTGTGGCTACTGCCCCAGTTTTAGTATCATCTGCGAATTTGATCAGCAGACTGTTCACCCCTTCTTCCATGTCATTGATAAAAAGATTAAACAGGATTGGTTCCAGGACAGAGCCCTGGGGCACACCACTTGTCACTGGCACCATTCCGATGATTCCCTACTAATGGTTATCCTCTGCTTTCGGTCAGTCAACCATGCCCTAATCCATCCATGCTTTGGTGTATTCCAAAACTCCTCAGTTTCTCCACCAGGATATCATGGGGCACTTTGTCAAAGGCCTTGCTGAAATCCAGGTACACCACATCCACTGCATCCCCTCCATCTAGCCACCTCGAAACTTTGTCGTAGAATTCCACAAGGTTGGTCCGGTAGGACCTGTTTTTGCGGAAACTGTGTTGTGTGACTGCCAGCCTCCCTTCCCTATCTAGCATCACTAGATCTCTTGCTATTATGAGCCTTTCCATTGTTTTTCCTACAATGGACGTAAGGCTAACTGGTCTGTAATTCCCCACGCCCTTCTACTACCCTTTTTGAAAACTGGGACCACTGACCCACCCTCCAGTCCTCTGGAACTTCACCTGTTCTCCATGAGGCCTCAAAAATGGAGGCCAGTGGGTGGCAGGACCCCTGCCAACTCTAAGTACTCTTGGGTGTAACCCATCAGGGCATGGCACCTTTGTAATGTCCAATGACCATCCACAGCACTTTCCAGCCAGCTATCTTCACATGGACAGGATTGCATCCAAAGTTATTTTCCAGTGTCACAGCTCTAGGCACTGTTTACATACTGACATTTATCACAATCAAAATAGTGGGAGAAAGTCAAGCACAATTACAAATATCCACAACCTGAAGTCCTATTCTTATTGTTTTAATTTGTTTTAAATTGAGCTTCATGGAAATACACAACTAAAAATAAATTGATATCCTTTATTTAACCATTCTCCATGCTCCATAGGAATGCACGGACACCCGCAACTGGCATTCTGGCATTCTGAAAAATGAAGATGATCAAGCAACTATTTTAGTGAACTGCGGTTTCAAAAATAAAGAACAAATTCTGAAGAAAACATTTGTTCAGTCAGATGGACATAATCCTCAGCAAGCCATTCAGAAAGATACCTGCTGATCTTCGAGAGAGCCTAAGCTGGGTCATCCCCATAATATGCTTTCAGCTGATATATTTACCGTGACAGAAACCAACTTTGACAAGATTGTGACAGCATGGTGAGCGATGCCTACAGCAGAATGCTGTCAGTCTTAGCAACCAAGCAGGCAATAGCAAATTGTGGCAAGTTCTTAAAGGGATGGGAGTACCAGACCATCTTATTTGTCTCTTGAGAAACCTTTTTGTGGGTCAAAAAGCAACAGTGAAAACTGGACACGGAACCACTGATTGGTTCAAAATTGAGAAAGGAGTTCGGCAAGGCTGTATACTGTTGCCCTGCCTATTTAACTTATATGCAGAGCACATCATGAGATAGGCAGGACTAGATGAACCACCAGTTGGAACTAAGATTGCTGGGAGAAAGATCAACAACCTCAGATATGTGAATGATACCACTCTCGTGGCAGAAAGTGAAGAGGAATTAAAGAGCCTCTTGATACAGGTGAAGTAGGAGAGCGCAAAAGTTGGCTTGAAACTCAACATTAAGAAAACTAAGATCATGGCATCCAGTCCTCTCACTTCCTGGCAAATAGATGGGGAAGAAATGGAGATAGTGACAGATTTTATTTTCCTGGGCTCCAAGATCACTGCAGACGGGGACTGCAGCCAAGAAATTAAAAGACGCTTGCTCCTGGGGAGGAAAGCTATGGCAAATCTAGACAGCATACTAAAAAGCAGAGACATCACCCTGCCAACAAAAGTGCGTATAGTCAAGGCTATGGTTTTCCCAGTTGCAATGCATGGCTGTGAAAGCTGGACCATAAGGAAGGCTGAGTGCCGAAGGTTTGAGGCCTTTGAATTGTGGTGCTAGAAGAGACTCCTGCGAGTCCCTTGGACCACAAGGCGATCAAACCGGTCAGACCTAGAGGAGATCAACCCTGACTGCTCTTTAGAAGGCCAGATACTGAAGATGAAACTCAAATACTTTGGCCACCTAATGAGAAGGAAGGACTCCCTGGAGAAGAGCCTAATGCTGGGAACAATAGATAGCAAAAGAAGAAGGGGACGGCAGAGAATGAGGTGGCTAGATGGAGTCACTGGAACAGTTGGTGTGAGCTTATGTGGACTCCGGGGGATGGTGGAGGACAGGAAGGCCTGGAGGAATGTTGTCCATGGGGTCGTGATGGGTCGAACACAACTTTGCGACTAACAACACCAACAAACACTTCCTGCCTTGTTTCTTTCCACACCTTTGCCTTCCAGGTTAATAGGAGGAAAGGGCACTTAACAGAACTAAAGACACATAAATTAATCGGGATTTTAACCAGAAGCATTATTGAAAGAGATGGTATTGCCATTAGCACAGTTTAATAATAGTGTAAGCAGGGGAACCTCCCTGGGACCTAAGGCTTGGGGTATGAGGAGAGTGCCTGGATAGCCTGTGAGATGCAGTTTCCTAGGCTTTGCTTAGCACTTTTCCTTCAAGAATGTATTTAATAGATATAAACAGAAAAGCGGGCTTTCCTACATATTGATCCACTTCACCTTGCTATACTCAGGAGACACAACACCCATGTGGCAAGGAAGTATTTGAGTATAATTTGCATAATTATGAATCCAAAGTTTTTTCAAAGAAAGAGAAAGGTGAAGGAAAGGAGACAGGGAGGTGCATAGCCATGTCTTATGTTCTCTGTCATGATTTTTTGCAATGCATATGTGGTACAATCCATGAGATTTTAAGCACCAGAGAGGCCCCATTCAAATGGGTTCTGTCACATTACTCAATTTTATTTATTTTTATTGTGCAATACAAAAACAATTAAGCTACACCTTTAGAGAATAAAAGAGGAAGAAGAAAACTGAAACATTAATATTTTGAATTATATTTTAAATGATCCATAGCCCTAGCTACATATATACAAGTACTGTATATTAGTCAATAACAGAACATACTGCCATTAACAAAACATGCATATATTTCAAGGGCACATAAAATTTACATATATTTAATCATGTGTTTATTTGAAATGGCAGGTGGTCCTCTACCTTTCCAATGTTGGAATATTAGTCTTTTGGCTGTCAAAAGTGTGTGAGAAATCCACTTACATTAACCTTACATTAAATTCTAAAAGATGGGTAGGCAACTCAAAAGAACATGAATATGCTTAAATATTAAATTCCCATCACAATATTTATCTGAATTATTTCCTTATCCCAAAAGAAAACAGCCACTGGGCATTGCCAAACCATATTGAGAAAAGAAGCACTAGCAGCATTTTACCTCCAACAACTGGCTGATTTAATTGTGTTATCTTATTATCTTAGCTTTAATTATCTTATCAGAGAGACATTGTAGCATTCACTGTACTCAAAACATCAACTTTTGCTAAATTAAGCATAGCCTGAGATTCATGGCTTCTTGTAAATAGAGAAAGTGAAGCGTTTCGTTGGCTGGGCCAGACAGGGTGCTCCAGTTCATAATTCCATTCTTGGCTGGGAGCTCATGTATGGTATTTATGTACCAATAATAGATATTTATAAGCATGCATTGTAGGATGGTTTAGCTGTTTGGGAAATATTACTAATAGCACAGCCAGCTTTGAAGCTGTTGCAGCGGTAGGACCAAACCTGGATTCTAAAAATGTTTCCACTATATATATTGTCATGCAGCTGTCCCTGGCAATTTATATTTAGCATTTAAGTCTGACAAGCTGATTCAAAGCAAAGCAAAGCCTGTCAGCCTGTCCATCCAAGTCTACCAAACAAATACTTTCCTGCCAATTTTCAAATCTGGATTTCCCCATAAAATTAATTCTGCATGTGAACGTATGTCAAATTGCAATTGATATTTCTTCACTACCACAGAGTGAGGAAGCACAGTATTTTTGTTATGATAACAGCTCAATGCAGTCTAGCTGGGAAAAGGATCCAAATATAAAGATCCCAAAAGTGAATAGGGAAAGGAATTTAATCCAAGTGGAAAAGACCAAAACATAGTGCAAATCAACAAATACACCTGACCGGATAAGGAAATGTCAAACAGGCTAAATCCATTGTCTCTGGTCCATCCTTTTCAAGAATAGCCATGGTGCAGTGGAACCCCATAAAATTTACAAAACAAAATACTAAGTTTCTGGAAATACTTACCAGGTATAAGGGAATAACAAATAAAGCATAACTTTCATTTTAAGCATATTTACCCTGCCCATAGACTTAACTTTATAGAGACCCATATGTGATGCCCTTTGAGATCAACTTATTCCAATTTAATTTAATTATTTGTGTTATGCCTCAAGTATTCCTAGATACCTAATACTCCCAGGACAGAGTCTCAATTGCCAATTAGGTAACACACTATAGACTACACCATTACCAACATATATGAGTTCCAACTGTGAGTAGAATAACCAAACAAATGTCCAAAATCACTAGCTGTCTACATGAAAACCAAAATGTTGACTGGAGTTCCAAAACAAGACTTCATCAGTATAGAGAATAAATTTATATTCAACCACATTATTTCCAAATTCATGAATTATAGGACTTTGTCAACTCACACTTGCCAGAAGTTCCATAAGTAAAGTAAATATCATAGGAGAAAGAGGGTATCCCTGTCTAGCACTTCTCTTAAATAGTAACAATTCAAAAATATACCTCAGACAAGACTCCATAAGTGCTAACTGTAGCTTTAGGATTTTCATACAAAATTTTAACCCATTTCTGAAACTCTGGAGGAAAACCAAAATTTCTTAATGTTACAAAGATAGGTACCCCATGAATTTTATCAAAGGCCTTCTCCACATCCAAAGAAATAGTGGTGGTGGTGTCTATACTTATTTAATGCAATCAGATCCACAACCTAAGATTATCATCCCCCTACCTGTTTTTAATTAATCCACTCTGGACCAGTTTAACTACATTATAAGAACTTGTTGCAATCTGTTTCCAAAATTGCAGTTAGTATTTTAATATCAATATAAACAATGAAAGGGGTAAATAATTAGCAAAGTTATCATCTTTATCTGGTTTAGAAGTTACTGTATTATATAAGCATCATGTAATGCTGATGAAACAGAACCTGATTCGAAAATAGATATACAAATAAAAACAACCGGGAACAAGAAAGTCAGAAAATGTTTTCTGCCAATCAGTTGGAAATGCACACAGGGCAGATGCTTTACTAATGTTAATGTTAGTTATTGCCTTCATAATATCATCAATTTGTAGATGAACTTTTAGGAACTTCTTTAAACATATGCACGCAGGGAAAATTATCTAATGTCCCATAATGTTCCCGAGATCTTTAAGAGAGAGGATCTAGGTTCACATCTATATTTACTCACGCTCATAGGAAACCTACTAAATTCAATGGGTTTACAACTTACTTGTTCCATTGTTTGCAATAGGTCTACTTTAATCAGGACTATATCTGGATCCACATACAGAATAGACAAAAAGAACAATCAGACAGCAGCCAGAAAGCTAGCTATGGCTTGGCATGCTCACAGAAGCAGCTGCAGCTTGATTGTGAAATGAAAAGAAACAACTTTGCTATCATGGCGAAGGTGATGCCTCTGAGAGGGAAGTCAATGGAGGATTAAATGTGAAATCATCTGTTCCTTGTTTTTGTCTTTGCCACTATTACATTTCTCCCATGAGCAGTTATCCGGTAAAGGGTGCCTTAATCTTCTCATTTTCTGACAGGGAACTTCATTGTGCTTAGTGCTGCTATTCATATCATAATGTGCAATCACCCCCACAAGAAATTCCAAGTCAAATGTATGCCTGCCCAGCATGGAGCCTCCATTAGTGTATCTAACTGCCCACTGAACTCAAAATGCTTAATGTTATTCCATTATAGCCTGTTGAAGGTCTCATTATTTAATCTTGGCCTACTTGATGGCTTGTAGCTATGCAGATGGATTTCTTCCCCCCTGCTTCCTCCTATGTTTTCCCAAAGGGCATTATCTCAGTGGTATAAGCTATAAAACAAAATAGGTAAATAATATAATGTTAATAGCTAGACAAGCCTTTAAGGCATGCATATTGTTTGGCTGGTCTGAAGTACATTGTCCCCTTCCTTCCTTCCTTCCCTTCTTTTATCAGCCTGTGTCTTCCTTCTGCTGTGCATTTAATGGAGTGGAGAATATATAGAAATCATAGTACTCCAGCAAGTAATTTGGTACAATGTTGCTTTCCTAGCTTCAGAAATACATTTTTCACAAGGTCTGCGGATGCCTTTCACCCAAATTCAGTAGAATGCATTTTGCACAGTGAGGGTGTCAGTCAAAGAAAAACCCTACAACTTTTTCTGTTTTTCCATCCATCTAGTCAAATGACATTGCCATGTAGTTTTACAGACAGATAGAATGACAAAGGGACAAGCACTATCTCTCTCATCTACTTGCTGACTGCATATTGCTACAACAGGCTGTGCACAAAACGGGATGTATTGCATAGGCTAGAATATACCTGAGCATGCCTGTATATATCTAATAATGGTTTCAGTTTGGAATGCATTATGTATCACGAAACTGTACTAGATTTTGATCAAATTGCTCTTACTGAAGCTGCCAGAGATTTGAAGCAGTAAGTCTTGTAAAACGGACATAGAGGTTCTGAAAATCTAGTGCATATTTGTGTTTCAGAAACATTGAAACACATCCCAAACACTTAAAGAGCAATATAATACAGAATCTGGGCTCAATAATTCTCATTCCCAGATCATCTATTTATAAACAGCACTTTCTGATGGTTATATTCAGGGAAGATAAAAAGAAACACTTCTTCACACACTGCATAGTTAAAATGTGGAATTCACTTCCTCAAGACGCAGTGATGGCCACCAATCTGGATGGTGTTGAAAGGAGACTGGACAGATTCAAGGATGAAGAGGCTATCAATGACTACTAGTCATGATGGCTCCACTGTACCTTCAGTACAGTGGTGTCTTGGCTCCTGAACTTAATCCGTTCCAGGACTCTGGTCGTGACCCAAATTGGTCATGAGCCAAATTAAATTTCCCCATAAGGTTTAATGTAAATAAGGTTAATCAGTTCTGCAACTATTTTTTGTTAATCAGAAAAAATGTAAAGCAAAGTGACAAAGAACAACAAAGATTGCGGCCATCTCCCCCCACACCCTGAGCACGAGCGTGGCCATCTCCCCACGCCCCCCCAGCATGACCGCAATCGCGCCCCTCATCCTTGCATGCGCCCGTCATCCTGGTGTGCTGGTGTGGGGAAAGACGGGTGTGATGGCAGGCGTGCTGGGGGGGAGACGGGCGCTATCACGGGTACGCTTGGGGGGGAGATGGGCACAATCGTGCTGGGGGAGGAGAGCTGTGATTGCGGTTGAGCTCCTGCAGGAAAGATGGACGCAATCACAGGCATGTTTGTGAAGGAAAGACGGGCACAATCTCAGCCATCTGCCATCTAACCCCTGCCCCCAGCATGAGCACGGCCATCTCCCCACTTGGGGGGTGGCGAGATGGCCATGATCGCAGTCACCACCCAATGCGGAGTTCACGATCTGAGTCAAAATTTTTATGTAATTTCTGTTCGCAACCCAATTTGGTCGTGAACTGAGGCATTCGTGAGCCAAGGTACCACTGTATCAGATGCCATGAGGTGCAGCTCTCCTTGTGAGTAAACATACCGCACCCAAGTTGCTTTTCCACAATACTTTATTGTTCCATATGTCTGAGCTCACTCAGAATGTACTGCTGAGCCCTCTCCAACACCTTTACTCTTCCTCCTCCTTATACTCCCTTTGTCTGAATATCCCAGCAGGCAAGGCACTGTGAAACCTAGTCCTTTTGTGATCCTCACGCTTCTCAGTTAACCAGATTCCCCACCTATATTGACTCCTAGCAATTGGCATCACCTCCTCAAGGTGAGGGAGCTCTGTGTCAGACATACTGCTCAAATCCTGCTGTGAAACCCATCCGGCCCGTTTTCTCCTCCACCTGGCCTCCCGTTGGTAGACTGGAGCTCTCACCAGCCCTGGCTACCAAATCCAGCTCCTGTTATCACTTCATTCCCACAGGCCATTGGCCATCGCCCCGGATTGAAAACTCCTCTTCCTGTTCCCCAAACATTCCTTGATCTTGACCTTGACCGTGGCTTGTTGAGATTCCACAACCATTCCATCTTCTCTGTCAGAACTTGCATCCCCATCAAAACTATACGCTGTTCATGTACGTTCTGGCAACTTTCTCGGCAAACCAGGGAAGAATGAGTATTCTAGGCTTTGTTATGATGTGCACCACTGATGATGCTTCCCAAAATTGTGGAGTGGAAGCACAAGAGGACCACCTACATGACTCAGCACAGCACAAATGAATCACTGCTACCAGGCTAGCCACCCTACTGCTTAATACACAGTGATGAACTGCACTCATTATCTACAGGAGACAACTAACCTGCAAGTTGCTTAGGTTTCTACATGTGACTGCAACATCCCTGCAACATCCCTGCTAAACCACTTAGGTAATTATGGCTGGGTGCTTCATAGGTGTGCAGCTGTATGAAGTTTCATGTGAGAAGAAAAGATATCAGAGAGAGGGAGACTAAAGAACAATCCCATGTGCCCTGCAAAATTTCCACTCCCTAAGCCATGGACAACCTAAGAATGACTGGCTACTTCCTGTCGCACACCATGGAAAGCACTACAGAGGCTGTTCTTCTTAAATCACAATGACAAGTGCTGAATTGCTCAGGGAGATCAAATAAGTCAGCTGGACAGCTTCAGGGCACATCTGTCTTTCTTTTTTTTCTCCTCCTCCTCCTCCTCCTCCTCTTCTCTTTCTTTTTTTAAGAGCAAGAGGAGTTGCAATTCCCATTCCTTCTCTCCAGTTCGGCTCTTACCAATTTGGCTTTGGATTGATGGAGGGCTTGTTGGTGAGTATTACTGAGATATGTATGCGTGTGCAGTGGTGTAGTCAACTGGTCTAGCTTAGCTGCGGTGAGCACAGGGTTCTTCAAATCCTACATAATATGTGCATTTCAGTCATCACTTGACACTGCAGTCATCAGGTGCTATTTCCATGCATGAATGACCTGTTGTAGATCTGACACCACAGGTTCAGCTTTCATGGCACCAAGTATCTTCTCAGATGCTTTATTTTTAAATGGAGTTCACATTTTAAGTGGAGCTCACTTGCTGCAAAACCTCCAATGCAGGGTCATTAAGACTGCCATTTTACCTGGGGGTAAGTTTCACTGAGCTCACTGTTAATGTTAGTTTTTACTGCCAGTGACTTAAGTGTGTGAGAGCTTTTGAAATCTGCCTTCACCTCATGACTGTTATGAAGTTAGGACATGCACAACAAGAACAATTTGCTTCTTAGATGTACTTAATTCAAAGGAGTTAGGAAAGGATTAGCAAACCAACTGGCAACTCAATTTGAGACCTTTTTTCTGTGTTCAAAATACAAATCAGCTGTGCATACAGTTGGTTAACTTCTTGTCCCCACAGAGATATAACAATTATGGTCTTTTTAAGTGCTTTGCATGAAGGATCTCAGTATTTGTTCTCTTTCAAAGAAACAATGTAAGATATAGATAACTTTCTTAAAGCATATTATGGCTGGTTGGCAAAAAAGCAAAGCTAAGCATGCAGTTGAAAATCTGGCTTTGACATTCAAACTTGAACATTGCTATATGATCAACAGCTTGCCTGATGAGAAGCAAATTGGACCAAACTTTTGCTGCTGAGCTATGCAAAAATGAAATGACAAACTCTACTACTATTAATGGGTTTCCTATATTAAAACAATGGGGAATGCAAACACCTCTTTTTTTCTCCTGATTTTAAGAGAGAGAGAGGGAAGTTAGAGGAAGGAAACATTGCTAATTTTCACAGCATTGATTCATTAAAATAAAAACAACACTGGTCTAAAAAAGAAAAGTGTACCATCCAAAGTTCTGAAAGCAGCTGGGTATTTATAGTTTCCATAACTTATCCAGAATTAATGACACATGACAGTTTCACCACCATATATGTCTCATCACATTTAATCCAATATTTGCAAAATATTTTGGTATATTTAAAACAGGAGTCAAAAGACGATATCCTGCAAGGTCAAAGTCGGGAACAGTGAGAATTATAGTCCGAAACATTTGGATATCTACTTTCTCACACCCCTGTTTTAAAGCATCTATATGCTACTCTCTTTGACGTTAATGTGGTACACAGCAATAAGCAAGCAATGGGGTACTGTATTTTGTTATTCCAGGGGGAAAGAGTTAAATACCAATCGCTTGATTTCTAAGCAGTTTTGCAAAATGTTCTGCACGCTGGCAGGAGGTAGCACAACAGAAACAGCAGGAAATTGTCCCTACTTACAGATGCGGTGCTTCCCTACCAGCAACTAACTTACCTAGAAGATGCCTTTGCTAAATCTCTTGCCAGAAGTGGCTAAGCAGTTGTTATGGAGTACTATCCCCAGAGGAGCTATTAAATGCAAGCAAAAGTCTAATAAAGCTGATGTTTGGAATTCTGACAACTAAAATTCTCTCCTGATACCACTTTATTCCTTACTGTTTATTGAACGATTCCTTCTCTTGATCTCACATGGAAATCAATATGGTCCCTGACATTCAAACTATAACTATCCACGGGGGTGGGGCGTGGGGGGGATGAGGATGCCAGCCATTTGGTAGGACACTTCGATTCACAAAATATGTATTCAAAAGGCTGTACTGCCTGGTGGCCACTGCCACTGCCACACCACCACAGGCTGCCCAATGGACCCAGTGCCTTCCCTCTGTGACTAGCCACTCTTCCGTGTCCTGCTCTCCCTTGTTCAATCTGGCCAGCCCTGGCTGGTGGCAGCAGATGGGGCCAAGCACTTGCAGGGCAGCTACAGCCAACACCTTCTGTCCCAGAGGATGTCTAGGGCCTATTTAGAAGCCTGTCCTCTAGGGTGGAATCCTCAGTGGCCTGCTGTGAAACAGTTGCACAGCATTTTGAGGGTAAATTGTTCAGATCCATCAGACATTGGAGTCCATGGTTGATGCAATTCCTCTGGCTGAGGCATCCAGTTTATTGTCTGGTCCAAATTTGTTGGACGAGTTTCAGTTGTTGAGGCCTGAGAGGTGGACAAGGTGCTTGGATTGGTTCAGGCTACTACTTGTATGCTCAACCTTTGGCCATCAATGCTGGTTGTGCAAAGTACAGAGGGAGTGTGCCCCTGTGTCCCGGAGGGTGTGAATGCCTCATTAAGAGAGGGAGTAGGCCCAGCCTCATTGAAAGAGGCTGCTATTAGATCACTCCAGAAAAAGGCCAATTTAGACCCAGGGGATGTGACCAATTATAGACCAGTTGCTAATATCCTCTTCCTGAGCAAGATGTTGAACTGGTGGTGGCTGGCCAACTCCAGACACTCTTGGATGAAATGGATCATCTTGATCCATTTCTGCAAAAACAGGTCACTTCACTGTTCTAAAGGAATCTATTTTCTGTGTTTCAAGATGTTTTTTTTTTTTTTTTTTAATACCAATGGCTACTTGCTTGTATCCATTTGGAAGTGGTATCTATGTACCACCTGTTCAAGTACTGAAAGCACTGTAACATCTTCAGTCCATTGCACTATAGGAGGTTCATGTTTATCCTTCCAATGTTGTAACAGTAATCATTTAGCTGACAGAATGTATTAGCACTTACAATGAATTGACTTCTAAAAAGTAGGTAGATAGTTTAGGGGACATGTACATCAGTTAAAGAGTATTCCAAAACAAAGTGTATCTATATAATAACCACCTCCAAAATAAAAAGGCAACGATAAGGCTATGCCAAAACATGTGGTCAAAAGAAACATTGGCGATGTTACAGCTGCAGCAATTAGCCAAACTGTCAAAGAAATCTGCAGCATCCAATGTACATGGAACAAAACTCTTTGCTGAGTAAGGCACAGCCTAAGCAACACAGAAGCTTCAGATGCAGGTGTTAAAGCAGTTACTCATTGATTAGGCACTATGGGACAATCCAGTTCTCTTTTCTATTTCTGCTTAATATTCCACTACAATAAGTATGTATAAACATGGATCATGGGTCCACATAGCTGATCATCCTCCTTCCAACAGTGAAGGATACCCTGAAAAAGTAAAAGTGCCTGGGCCAAACACAGGCTACAAGTGCAAGCCTTGCTATTTAGCTTCAGCAAGCAAGTCCTATTGGTCACACAAAGCCAAGAATGACAAAAATTCATCCTAAACACCCATAGGTTCAATCCAAGGTAAAAATCAGCTAATCTGTCCAAGTCAGCCACAAAAGCATTTCCATACTAGTTTCTAATTCTGAGTCTCCCACAGAGTTAAATTAATCTGGGAAGATGAATGAAATGTAATTGACATTATATTATATTCCATGTGTCTCTAGGGCTATAATCGTAGAAGGAAACCTATCCATTGTACACTGCAGAGAACCCAATGCAATATACTGTATTTCTATACTATTTTCTAAATGTGCATCTGTACCTACAACTCAGTCTGTGAAAATTCGATGCAAATCACTGTCCTCTTTGGTCCTCTCCCTGCTGGTGAGTCCTTTTCTGGTGATTCCCAACTGGCTAGCCTAATCCAGAGCTTCCAAATGAGACAAGAATCTTCCATTCAAAAAGGGTCTTACATCCTGCTTGACACTCCCTTAGTCCTGGTAAGGACAACTGTGCTTTGGAGAGGAATTCAGGGAGACTGGGCAGGGAGTGATAGACTGAAAAAGACTTTGTGTCAAAAAATTGCAGACTACAGATCCTGATATGCCAGTCCTCAGGCTACACATGTGGAACCAGTTCAGTTGAAGAAAAGGACAAGTATTAAGTAACTAGGCTGAGAAAACAACTGCTTGAGACAGCCTGCAATGCACTTCATTGTAGTTTTGCTGAATTCATAGTCATTGCCCTGCCAAGTTCAGGTAAGTCTTACTGGAGTCAGTGGGAGTATAGATTACTCAGGCTGAAGACTGAAAAACCTGGTCTCTAAATACAGTTAATCCTATGCAGCCTTTCAAGCAAACGTACATAAGGTTTTAAAGCTTAACATCAGCAAAGGAGTGACCAGAGAATGGACATGTGTCCCACCTGCCCCTTGGATTCCACTGGTTAAATATGTGCACAATGACTGCGTAAAAATATGTCCTTAGAGCACTGAAGAAAGCTGTAACCTGCAACCCATGTGGCAATAATAAGCAGCACAAATTAAAAATCTAAAGATGATGAACAGCAATAAAACAGTGTCTCACAGGGTCCATGGAGAGAGATCTGCATCTGCCTTTGCCAACTGAGTAAATATTGTGCTTTCAACCTGCTGTCACTGAAATCACTAAATTACATTGCATGTCTGTTAAAAAACAACAACGTGTAACTTTGGGTAGCAGTAAAATTAATGTCTATGGTCAGATCAGAGCATGGAAACAAACAGGCTATGCAAATAACCAACAACAATTTATTTATCTCAGAAGGTGAAACAGATCAAAATAAAAACAACAAAATTCATTTAAACCTAACACTTTAGGTTAGTGTTTGCTATTACTAAATACTAATAATAAACACTTTACTATTATTACTATCATGTACAAAATATTTGTGTGACCATTTTGAACATTGCAAAATGGGCAGGAAAAGGTTGGCAACAGCAGCTATAACAATCAGAGATGATCAAAATGTTATATTTTCTAGACAAACCAAATAGACATGGTATAGCCTCTCAGCTCAGCAGCCATCTAGTTAAATATTTTCAATATTGATCACATCTGAAGTTTAGGCTGCAATCCTTCTATAACCAAGTACATTCAATGTTTTGTACTACAATTCCCATCAGTCCTAGCCAACATGACCAATGGTCAGGCATGAAGGGAGTTACGCATATAGTCAAAAACATCTGGAGGATACCAAGGAGGGGAAGATTCAGTCCCACTAAACTAATTCAACTTCTCAGAGGACATGTATATAGGATTATACTATTAAAGAATTTAAATCTACTACCTTACAAATAGCTGCTTCATAACTTGACTCACTGTTAAGATACAAGCCAGCCTGAAAGCCATTTCCTCTGACTTGGAATTCCCCACTGTTCTAACCATGTAAGAATAAACAGGGTTAGCAGTTATTACTCAGGGCTGAAGCAAAGGTACATATAATCGTGAAGAGAGCCAATGGACTATGGAGTGGTATACAGACGTAATAAATGATAAATACATTGTGTAGACTTAAATACATGCTTCTTGCTCCAACACACCTTTCAGAGCTGTGGTCCAGCATTCATTCTGGGTTTTATGTAGAATGCTGGTTCAAACTCTGTCCCAAGATTTATACATAAACTTCACCAAAGTTACCACTCTCTACAGACTAAGGCTGCATTCACATGAAATGGCAAATCATGGAGATTTCTTGTGCAGGATGGTCTGTTGACCAAACTGTGACATGGTACAGCATGGTTTAGCACGTATCTGATTTTTGGGAACTGCAATAAGAAACAAGGCTCTGTTCTATGTTTTCCATGCTATCTCCGTCTGAACTGCAGGGTTTCCAAGGTCCTGGTATGCAGCTACCGAAGAGTACCCTGGAAAGAGCAGCAGCTGCAGGAACTGCTCCAGCCATCCAACATGGGACTGGCACAGTGCCTGATGGGATACATGCCAATTAGTGGGAGGACTGAACAAGGAGGGTAGAAATCACACTAGCACAAACACTACTTGATTTGTCAGGCACACCCAGGCCAAAAAAAGTGCACTGTTGAAAGCATGGATTGGTTTATTATGATGTGTAGACCCAGCAAAAATTTAACAGTGGGTAGGTCAGATTATAAATGGGAGGGGAGGGGAGGGGAGGGGCAGGCAGTGTGAGAGATCTTCACTTTCAAAGCAAATTCAAGAGAATTTCTTTTTTCCATCTCCAGTGGGGCCAACTGGAAAGCTGAGCTTCCTAGAAGTGCAGAGAGGCAAGAGCAAGAGGAGAGAAAAGCCCCAAGAAATACTCTGTTGAACCATCTTTAATATTCAGGATTGACTGTCAGTTTCTGCAGTGCACAGAGTCGCTGTTTGCCAACAGTCACTCCACTATCAGA
The DNA here is from genome assembly GCF_004798865.1 of Varanus komodoensis. Taxonomy (NCBI): domain Eukaryota; kingdom Metazoa; phylum Chordata; class Lepidosauria; order Squamata; family Varanidae; genus Varanus; species Varanus komodoensis. The sequence goes on from NW_025335268.1 coordinate 61,359,692, forward strand.
TTTTCGTTCATTGATTTCTAAAGCACTGCTGGAAGAAACTCAAGTATGAAAGCTATGATACAAAGCCAACTCTGCGTGATTAACACCCAAAATCATTACATAGATTTTATATGCTTTCTAACGTGATAAGAAAAAGCCTCTCAGAACCCTAAGCCCATCACTCACCTAATATGTTTTAGCTAAGCCATGAAGACATGAGTTAGGGTGGGCCTTTATGTTTTCAGAAATGGGGGCCAGTCATTTCTTCTTTGCCTCAGAATGTCAGATGTAATTGGATCTAATTCATCAGTCTGCAATCTTCATTTTCAGACTGAGTCTTAAAACAAAGATAAGTGAACTTACGCCAAGTGAAATTGTTATTTATTTTGTAGCTCATTCATGTGGGCTCTGATGAAATACATGCTTTTGTATAACACAATACAATAAAATATGAGCTTTTTCTGTATGCTGGTTTGGAACAGGACACAAAAATGTCCTTGGAATTCCTGAAAAATATTGCAATATCGGAAAAGGCAAAGGAACAGCATAGCAAACCTGAAGGTCATTTAACCATCTAGCTCAGGACTGTCCAGTCAGAATGGCAGCATCTCTCCATGATTAGAGTCCTTTCTCATCACTCGTTATCTGATCCTTTACCATTGCCAAGGATGAAACTTAGGACCTTCTCCATGTAACATTTCAGAGCTGGAAGTTTTGCCCACAAAAAGCTAATGTTGCCAAGGCTTTGCAGGAATTGTGTGATGCAAACAGGAGATTGGATTATACAGTCTGTGTATAAAAGTATTCGAGGCTATGTTTAGAACTGTGATAAAATATTATCTAGGTCCAGTTTCCCACGATTTCTTCTGCTTGCTTGGGAACAGTGGGGACTGGCACACAAACTAGCCACTGATGCTGAAGGAGTCGCAAACACTTCCGCTACCGCTACGGTTAGCCTGGTGCTTGGGGCAAATGGAGATAACCTGAAAGTGGACTGAGAAAGTGTTGTTTTCTTCTTTACTGAAGTTACACATCCTCATCTCCTCGATACATATATCAATTTTTGTGAATAGGGATGTTCTAAAGATAGAGGATCCTTTAAAGATACACACACACACACCCCAGAGAGAGGGTTATTTTAGAGCATATGTGGATCAGCATATGCAAATTTGTGCTGTTTGTTTGTTTGTTTTGGTTCCATGGAGCCGAACTGAGGATATTTGCAGCTCCTGGTAGCTGTTGTTAAACCCTTTCTGCAGCCCAGAAAGCATGCGCATGATTTTCAAGACAACCAACATGAAAATGCAGTTGACTTTTTAGAGTACTATTTAATAAACAAAGCTTATATCTCTTGACTACCACATTTATAAGAGTAACATTTATAACACCAGAGAGCACTAAATGCACACAGATCATGCCCAGACTCTGAACAGTAGCAAGACTATCCTATGGCTTAGGTCCATTTGCTCTTTTATTAATCTTCCAAGGTACACTATGCTGCAAGTCAGAGTTAAACATGCATAATTAAGTTGACCTACCAGACTCCAGTGCCTCAGTAACATAAAGTTTTCCTTGCTAATTGCTTTTGCCTATCAGCTGATACAGTTATCTACTTTCATCTTATCCCGAAATCAGTCAGGATTCTCTCGCCTTCTAAATATTAATGAAATCCTTTAATGTTCATTTTAGTAGTTTGACAGGGTCAGTGGAGTGAGGCATTTTGCCAGCTAAAAAGGTGACAGTGGAAGGTCAATAAACAGTAATATTCCCTGAGAAGAGCTGGCTCCTATTTGGGTTTCTTTTCCCCCAGACTGCAGAGAGGGATAATCACAAAAGAGGCTGTTTTGCTGAACGTAAGCATCTACTTTCCCTCATATTTTCTTTATCCATTTTACCCTTCTTCTTGGTTTAGCTTTTGGCATTCATATGTTTCTAATCCTGTTTTCCAGCTGAAATATTTTCCACAAGGAAATATAATGAAATATATTTGCACCTGAGAGCTAATCTTAACAGAAATGTGGAGCACCTCTAAATATGCACAGGCAAAAAATGTAGGGATTTGATAGATACTAGGATGGCTTAAGCAAAGGGAAGAAAACTTTTGGGTCTCTGCATTAAATAATTACAAAGAAATAATGATGAAGTTGGAATTACTAATAGTATTCATACCTGGATGCATTGCTGAGAATATTTATTTATTTATTTATTTATTTAAAGTATTTA
>NW_025335268.1:61361993-61424448 GCF_004798865.1 Varanus komodoensis
GAAAGGCTGATGTAACTGAAGAACTAGGCATCACCTCACTACAACCACACACACAGCAGGGGATTAATCATTCCATGTGTCATTCATATGCATAACCCACAGTCTGAAATACTAAAGAAAATTAGTAAAATATCTCCTGTCATCCAGCAATAACAACTTAGATTGAGTTTCTGCTAACAGTGGTAACATGTTGTGCACCTGAAATAAAACCCAATGTCTGGGAAGCAGCCTAAATCCTCAGCAGCCCTTCTGACTTCTAGACATCTTATGTAATTCAAATGCACATAATTATGATAATAATGAAATATGGCTCCTTTCTGTTCCCATCACTGCCATATAACTAAACTGTACATTATCAGTACAGGATCCAGGCAAGGGACCCAAATGTAGGATGAGCACTCTCATACTAAGCCCATAACTTCCATGTAGCCTCTGTGATGCTTCCCCAACAGGCTGTCAGGCCATACACTTCAGTCGTATTCGGATATTGATAGCTGTAAGCACCAAACAAACGAAAGGAGTAAAAAGACCCTTCTATGAGTGTTTGGGCACTGTTCTCATTCCATAATGGAAGCCCTGGATGCCTAGAAGTGGCCTCCTTCTGATTAATCCCAATTAAAATGCCAACCAGAGTATCTGTCTGGCAATGCAACAGCATGAAGGAGATGGAACTAGTCCTGCATGTTCCCACTGGCATCCCTATGTATTCAGAATCACATTTATTGGATACCACTGTTGGATATGCTCAGCTAAGTTTCAGGTACCACAAACAGAGGGATGGTCCATAAATAAGACATTCAAGAGAATCTGTGTCTTAGTAAGGACAGGAAAATAAAACAGTGGGAAGGAAGTGAATAATTCTAGATGGCTTCAAGGGAAGTTGAAACATTTGCAGTTAATTTCTCATGAACTAAACTGTAAATTGGTGTTCATACCGTCATAAATCCATCCAGCAAACCTGAATCGGGTTTTGGAGGTGCCTGCAGTCGCTCCATGGACCACTTTTCAATGATGGAGGCCACCTGGCTATTTTCAGTGTTCAAAATTCTGAAGCCTGTCATATTAACCCCACTGTAACGATAGGGCTCCACGTCAAGTGCAAATAGGTCCTGAAGGAAAAGGGAAAGGAAAAGTTAGGTGTTTGTAGATGTTTCCTGAATCTTAATTTTTCTACTCAAGCATGTTTTCCCACCTTCACAAATTTAAGCACTGCAGCTAGGATAATCAGTCATACTTAAAAAGCCCCAAATGCTGAGCATTGAATTAATTGTTAATCATGCCACATGAATGTTTATAACATAAACAACTGTAATTTATACCACTTCTAGTTACCTACATATGCACTGAGAGTCATAACAAAATGGAAAAGCCATTAACTTGGTATATTAGGGAAATGCAGTGTAAAGTCAATGGACTGCATCCTGTGGTGCTTACTAATATTAGATAATCTTGCATTAGGCAGCACTTATGGCTTTCTAATTTAATAAACCCTTTTCAGTGAACATTAAAACCTACATATCCACTAGAAGTTTGCTTTGGATTTAGATGAATCCAAAACTTAATTAGACTAATTTAGAAAGATTCAGGAGACACCCAAATCAAAGTAGGGCTCCCCCAAATTGGACCGAATATGAATATTTAAGAAAATTTGGCATCCGGATAGGAAGGGGAAATACACAATATATCTCCAAATATTAATATATTTATCCACAAGACCTTGTGTATGGAAAACACCAGGTAAATTGTAGTTTTGTGACTGACAACTGTCCGCAGGGAATGGCTCTCTGGGGGTCACCAATCTGCAGTGTTTTGTGGATAGAATGCTGAACTAATATATCACAGGCTCAAATCCTTTTACCTCCATCACTAAATGCTTCACTGATCTTTCTCTGGGAGCCCTCTTTGGAAGGAGAGAGAAAAGTGGCTACCTGGGAAGGGCCTTTTCTGTGGGGGCTCTGCAGCTTTGTTCATTTCATTTAGCCAGCATTTAATGGTTGAATACTTTTATTGTACAATGCAGCATTGTTTTTACTGCATATTTAATATACTGAAATTATGTTATCTATCTAATGCACTGTTAATGGTTTCGCTTTTGTAAGCCATCTTGAGAAGAGTTTTCAGATATAGATGGGATAAGATAAAAATGTTTTGAATAAATAAATGTTCCACCTCCCTCAGCTACCCCTTTCCTGTTACATTTATGTGACTTTGTACCCAGTGGACATAAACAATTCTATCCTTTAAAAAAATTCCTTAGACCATGCACTTATCCTTCTGGTATTTTGCAGGTTTCTTGCATACAGTCACCTCAGTGGCATATGCCATTTTTATACATATTGCCCAAAAACTCATAGAATGGGAAAAAGGAAAAAGTTCCTCCCCCCAAAACTCTTTCCATATAAAACATCTATGCCTCTGAAATGTTCAGGTTTCTTAACTAAATCCACCTCTGTCCTATATATCATTTTCATTATACTTTTTGTTTTTTGGGGGGCAGCGGGGTAGATAAGCACTTCGTTAACTCCCAAATTCATGTACAAATCTCTCTCTACCTATTCATTTGAAATTCAGTAGTCTGATTCCTCCAGTAAGGACAATTATCCCTACAAAATCAATGCAATTCTGCCAAAATATAGAAAGCATTCTCTTTTTTAAAAAAATCAAAATTTAAAGGCACCTACACAACAAAAACTGCATCTGCTTTTCTATACAGCTTTTTAAGTCAAGACCCTCAGTGGCCTCCAGCTCTGAAGACTTTTGGTTTAGATGAGGTTAATATTCAGAACCTATCAAGTCAAAAGAGTGCTGGATTTGGACTGAGTGGAGTAAATGCAGGATAGCAGACTCTACATGATAACAGTGGTCACCCAGTGGCAATGAACCCCCAGACTGCTGGCAGACTGGCTCTCTCCCGCCATCTCTGTGCATCCAATTGCAGGTAGTCACCATCTGGAAAGAGGGATTTTGTCAAATTCTTTCCATCTGTGTTTCACTGATTGACAGCCATCTTTCATTCCATCATCCACTCATTGCCCAATCAGATGACTTGAACTAGTATTCCATTCTACTTGTGCTAATTTGCACTAGGACTAGTGTGCCCCTGTGATAGTGCACTAATCTATATTAGCTAAACTTAAATGTGGTTTTATTGCTATATGTTGTTTATGCATTTTTATATCGTTATATACTCCTGGGTGACATTTCTGGAAAGGTGGTCTCTACTCTAAATTAATCCATCAGACCTCCAGTATATGAACACACCGTTACCACCTACAGATCAACTCAGTTCATCCTAACTCTGGTGTGTTATACAGGAAGAGCAGAACAAGTAAAAGATGCCCAGCATGTCTCTACTGGAGTTTAATAATTATCCAGATGGCACAAGCAAGGAAGCAAACTGTGCAAGACACTGCAGGAGATAACAAAAACTCCCCACAACCAAGGCCTGTTGCACAATCTGCAGAATCACTTGCAATATGCCCCAAAGGCCTTTTCCATTAAACTTGGGATGCATCCAAACTATCTCGGGCAATTGCATAACTAATTATATAACTTAAACACATTCCTGTTTACCCAAAACTATAATAAATATACACAACAGTTCAAACAGATTTAATGAGCTATTACATTAGACTCCAAATCAATCATGGGAAAGTACACTTCCAAACAGCACAGCTAAATAGTGTGACTGGAAAATTTATTGGACAAGGCTTTCGCTGTGTCAGGTAAGACATAATTAATAAAGCAGAGGAGCCAAAAGTGATACAAGTTACATGGCTCCATTGAGCATAAAAATCTATCATCTGCTGGCATCTCCCAAATTATCCTCACTTGTCAGGAGATGAAGTTTATCTTCCATTCTTCAGAGAAAACATCCACCTCCCAGCAACTTCCTTCCCTCTCAGGTCTAATAAGCAAATGGGAATATTTAATTAAGCCAGATTGCTAAATGCAGAACTCTTACACCTTTTATTTTATTGCCATTTCAAGCATTTATTTATTACTCTTGCTTATTCCCTGAAGAACTCTAAGAAGGTTACTCATAGTTCCCATGCAGTATCCTGTCGAGGTCATTTGCATGCCCAGACCAGGCTAGCTTCAGTCACAGATGCCTGATGCCTTCATGCCATCCTCTCAGCCTTGCCCCTGGCTGACTTAGCGTACCTAGCAGGAGCTTCTAGAAGTGATAAAGGCATCCATGTATGAAGTCCATGGCTGACAGGTACAGCAGCAACACCTAGAAGCAGTTACTTGCACAGTCCTTCTCATATGACAGCCTTCTGTCCATCCCCCAAACCACAAAGGCAGCCAGAGGCTTCTTGGGAACACAGATCTGTGTTTCTTCCTGGACATCTTGCGCTCTGTGCACAGCACAAGCAACACGGCTGCAAGGGGATGGGAAACCTGAAATTCACGGGTGCTACGCAGGGGCTCTGCTGAGAGCCGCAGATAAATGATTTTCAATCACATCAATGCAACACAGATAACAAGGGAAGATTTGTTTGCATGGTTGTCCTGAAGAAATGGGGTACTTTGGTGTCATGATGGGCTGTCTGGCAGTAGGGCTGCTATGTGCACAGAGTGTGTTATGCTTAAGGTATCCCAGAAAGGAGAAAAGGAACGAAGAGTTGTGGCAGCTTCTGTTTTCCTTTAAATGATAATTACATCCTGATGTCACAGATAGTAGTCTATCAGTAGAGTCAAAGATCTTCAGAATATCACAGTGGAGTCTCAGGGTCCTACTTGTTTATTTCTAAGAAGTGTGATTCTGTTGACTAACCTCCAGAGGTTTCTTGCCGATGCATACAAAAAGCAATAATTAATCATCACACAATATCATTAAACATACACACATAGCATTGCTAAATCAAAATTCATATTAGGAATAAGAACAAAATTAGTAAACTTATCTAATTTCACACTTTTCAAGCATGCCAAAACTACATGTATTAGGAAAATTAGCATTAAAGTGCATTCTATACAATTATTTGCAAAAATGTGCAAATGTTAGGAAAGGGACCAACCCTTCCCCCACACAATCCATGGCTTCTATTAGCTTGGCCACAGTCAAGTGTTTTAAGACAAATCTTGTTGAGGAGTAATGCAATGTATGCCCACATTCACCGACATTCCATTTAAACTAAAATTCTCCATAAACAATAACAGAATCAGCCCCAAAAGTCAAGGAATGGATCTACTCCCTGAAACCATCTTTGCACACAGCCAAAGCTGAAGAAGGAATCCGTCCAAATCCAGGTGCTGCCAACTGCTTCTCAGACTTTGCTGCTTCACCTCCAAAATGCAAGTTTGCCCAAGCCTCCACCTTCTGTTGATGGCAAGAGTCGAACTGCTCACTCACTCCATCATTCCTGCCTGGTTAGGGTTAAGGGTGGAAAGCCTTTCTTTCCCACAGAGAAGCAGATATCCAGCAAGTGGATATCTTGTGCTCCTAAGCCTGATTCTTGACCCCAGTTAGCCATTGTCTCATCAATACTATATATTTTCTGGCCTTTCTTTCACAAGGCCCTTTCTGCTCCATTCCCATTTCTTGCCTTCCTCACTCTCTGTCTCTGCCTTCTTCCTCCACTGTTGGCTCTCCTGGACATCCTCTCCCTGCCCTCTGCCACACCCCTCCTTCACCTGCCACTTTCCTTTTACTTTTGCTCCTTCCCTTCACTGCTCCCTCACTCCAGATGCTGCTTTGCTGGCTGATGGAACAAGCTGCAGTTGCTTCATCCTGGCCTCTTGTGCTGGCCCGGGAGTATGACTGTGTGGAGGGACCCCAGCAATGCCTCAGTGCCTCCGCAGTGCCAGTGAGTGCAGCTGATCCCTTGCAGGAGAAATGCATGTATCAGGAGAAATGTGCATGGGGTGCTTCACATTTTTCATTCAAAATTATTTTTCCTCCCTAAATTTTGGGATGCACTAAATTTCGGATTGGAGAAATACTCAAGGTTTGAGAGGAACCAAATTTAACATAATTCAAGCCATTAGAAAAGATAAAACCAATAATAGTATCCCAACTCACGCATGCCCTCTTGGATGATGGCAGTGATTAGGAGGAGGAGGAGGATGAAGATGATGATGGATTTGATAGACCTATAAAATACAGGAGGGAATCAGTCAAACGGCCCTCCCTCAGCAGGGAATTCTACAAAGAGAGTACACCACCGAGAACATCTTCATCTGAATGCCCTCTTGGAGCACCTCAGAAGCAAAGGCATTCCAAGTGGGGTTTCTGTGAGTTCCCCGAGTGAGCACAGCAGGGCCATTCCTTTGCTTGCTGCTGGAGTGATTAAATGGAGGGACGCAGACTGTGTGTGATTCTGTATCTGTTCTCCAATAACCAACTGCTTCTTCTGCAACAGCCCTCAGTGAGGCTCTTTGCCAGGAGCCCACGAGAGAGAGAGAGAGAGAGAGAGTGGGTGAGCTGTATTGCCAAACCTTGCCCTGCCACACCACTTCAGCCGCCAAGTTTGTGATGGTGCCCATAACACCAGCTCAAACGCCTGGAACCCCTTCCAGGCAAAAAGTTTGCCTGCACTGCCTTAAAATGTTTTGACATTGTATTTAAGGCTTAAATGCATAAACTTTGCCATTTAAGGCTCTCACTGCTACTTGGGTTCAGAGCAACTGAAAGTGTATTTTTTCCAGTATGAACCTTTCTGGGCATTTGGGCACATCTGGCAACATGAGAAATTGTCCTGGGAAGCAACACAAAATAGCCACCTGCCATGTCCATTTCCATGGAGCATCTGTGAGCTTCACCTCTGACCCATGGCCATTCATGGGCCAGGAACGTGGGAGCAGCAAGTCATTCTCACACTGCTTTGAACTGATCCCAACTCCATAATGATATTTACTTTGCACAATAGGATGACAAGAGCTTATTCTTTCCTTCATTTTGTTTCACTTCCTCCATCTCCTTTCCAGAGCAAGTTTTTCCTTCTTATGTTTCACCACTGCCATCCACAAGACCTGATGGTGCAGGACTTAGCTGTCAAAGCAGGAAACAAGGAAGTGTGGGAGGAAGTGAAATGCTCAGGAAGTTAAGCAACCTACCTGCGAGGACAGATGGACAAATGGATAGGAGGAGGAGGCGGAGGATCAGGTAGTGACTGGAAGGAGTTGCTGGATGTCTGGTGTTGAGGAACCAGAGTCAGCAAGGTTAGGAGGAGACAGATGAAGCAACAGTGATAGCAGTAGGAGAGAGGTCACAAGGGGCCTGGAGGGCACACTGGAGTGTTTTGGTGGGTGCAAGCGGGCCTGCAAGAGCTACCTTACCTGCTCCTGCTGCTTAGGTAGAAACAGTCTGAATAGCCTTCTTGAAGGAGTTCGAAATATTAGATGTATTGACTCAGTATAGCTGCAAAGTTTCTTCCTCTAGTTCCTACAGTCAGGCTATAATGAACTTTAAGTAGCTCTTTGGCCTCCAATGTTCCAAATTGTGTTGAATTGTTTACAGACAATTTGCTCACACAGAGATAAGATCAGAAATCCCTTTCCTCCCAAAAAGAGGAAGCCATGAGAGAACTACAGAACCCATTTCTTCAACAAGAACTCTAGTGCACTCTGCTCTCTCCTCCCTGCACCTACTGTCAGTTTTCCAAAGTAGTATCTCTGAGCATTAATTAAACCATCCCCAGGAGTTTCCACTGCGATGTATCAAAATCAAATGGAGAAAACATTCAGTGCTTCTGCCTTCCTGCTCCTGGGAGACCACTTTCATTTTGTCATATAATATAATGAAAGAAGCAAGGGCCTTTGTCTGAGCCCATCAGCATGCTCTTGTAAGCTACTTACCAGTGTGGTAAAAATGTAATGATAATATTCTGTCATCATCCCCATTGCTAATGCCTAGAACAAAAACAGAAAACAGAAAAATCCAGTAGACGGAATATTAACATTTTATAAGTTACATAACATTTCTTTTAATATTTCTCAGGTTACCTATAACTGCTTTTAATCGCACCCTTATGAATAATGAAAAGTTCCCAGAAGAATGCAAATGGAATGAAACTATAAGGCTGGAATCATACTAAAATTAGGTCAAGCAAATCATTCCTTAGCAGTTAGAGCAGATTACTGGCTATTAAAGGAATTTATGAACCAAATCTGCTGATAGAAGATGATTAGCAGACTGTTTAGGGCTGCAAATGTGAAAGAAGCTTATAGTTTTACATATTAATGGGAGCATTTCATTTGCCAACCAAAAATCTGAATGGAGGATAGTTCCATTAATTGTATTTATTATATGTCCGTACCAGAAAAAGATACCTAATTGGAAAGATGCAGTGTGGCTCCAAAAGCACAGTCTTATTCAATTGAAAAGTCATTTTCAAAAGTGCTGGCAGCTAGTTTTAGACTCTCCCCCTCCTAATATAGTACTAGTTCTCAGCACCGAAACCACAATTCTTTGCATCAGTTCTTCTTACCAGATGTCAGAACTGTAATTCAAGAGGCACTAATGGTTGTTATTCCCCCTATCTTTCTAAATAGTATATCAACTTATACTGAGAGCCAGTATAGTGTAGTGGTTAAGAGCGTGAGACTGGAACTCAGAGGATCTGGGTTCCAGTCCCCGCTCAGCCATGGAGCCAACTGGGTGACTTTGGGCCAGTCACAGACTCTCAGCCCAACCTACCTCACAGGGTTGTTGTTGTGGGGATAAGATGGAGGAGGAGATGTAAGTTGCCTTGAGCCCTTTGTAGGAAAAAGGCAGGATATAAATCGAAAAATAAATAAATAAATAAATAAATAAATAAATATGTTTCTTAATTGCTTCTTTAAAGTGAGGCCAAGTCTATGAGTAGAATCCAGTGCCCCCACCCCTTCTTTTGTGACGCACGGAGTTCCTTCTGCAAGGGTGGGGACCTGCAGATCATTGCACCAGTGCAACTATGCATGCAAAGGAGACTTGGCACTTCTTCAGGAAGCCCCCAAACAAGCAGAACCTCTTGCTGCTGGGAGGAGGCAGGCTGACAGAGCTCCCTTATAGGAGTTCTGCAAAATGAGGTGAAGCAAGCACTTCCAGTTCATTTTGCTCCAGAAGCATCTTGCACAATGGAATTGGTGGGGCATAAGAGAATTGGCAGGGCTGGGAGCTTAGATTCTGCACTAATGTGGCCAAATTCTGAGCTGGCTTCTTTTGTTCTCCATGATGCTGTCATACAGCTAAATCGACGATAACCCTGTAAGTAAGAGAAAGGCCTTTAAAACAAAACAAAACAAGCTCGCAGTGAATTACTGCTCAGCCCTGGTGGGTGGGTTCCAGAAGATGCACTGCTTGAACTTGTGCCCACAATGTGTCTTCTCCCTGCAGAGCTTCTGTGAAACACTTTCAAAAAAGGAAAGCTCCAAAATTGCTGAATAGGATGTCCCTACACAGAGGAATAATGGCTGATGACTGTCAGCTCTGGTGACTCATAGTCAAGAAATCAGGAAACAGCCCAGACAATCCCTTTAATCCTATCTGCTGGGTTTTAACAGTTGTGAAGGGGAGTTGTTATGGCTGCTACACAATTATTAGGATATAGACAACATATAGTCTGGAAGGAGGGAAACCTCAGCTATGCCACCCTTTGCTCAAAATCCAGAATGGATACTATTCTCTATTCTATCTATCTATCTATCTATTATCCCATTCCATTCCATTCATATCCCACCTTTTTTCCTGTCAAGGAGCTCAAGGCTCGTACATCATTCTCCTCTTCCTCTCAATCTCATCCGAACAACAACCCTGTGAGGTAGGTTGGGCTGAGAGTCTGTGACTGGGCCTATGTCAACCATTTAGTTCTGTGACTGAGCAGGGACTAGAACCTGGATATCCCAGATACTTCGCCCACACTCGTAACCATTATACCACACTGGCTGTGTGGAAATGAGGTGTTCTAACTGTAATGTTTGCACCTCTCCTTATGCTGGAAGGTGTGTGGGTGTGAGTGGGATAGGCCAGGCACAGTCCAAGGACATCACAGGGACTCACAAGACTCCTGCACAATGCTTTTAACATGAAAAAGTGGGAATGTGCCATAGCAGTCTTCCCCAAGCTGGTGTCCTCCAGAAGCGGCAGACCAAAACTCTCAGAATTTCTGGCCATGCTGACTGGAGCTCATGGGAGCTGAAGTTTTTTATTTATTTACTTATTTTCCGATTTATATCCTGCCTTTTTCCTACAAAGGGCTCAGGGCAGCTCACATCATTCTCCTCCTCCATCTTATCCCCACAACAACCCTGTGAGGTAGGTTGGGCTGAGAGTCTGTGACTGGCCCAGAGTCACCCAGTTGGCTCCATGGCCGAGTGGGGACTAGAACCCAGATCGTCTGAGTCCCAGTCCCATGCTCTTCACCACTACACCGCACTGGCTCAAGTTGAAAGCATCTGGGAAGCACCAGGTGGGCGAGGGCTCCAAGAAAGAGTCCGAGTCATGTCCTTGCCCTCCCTCCCCACATCAGAGGCTTTAGGGCATGTGAGGTGGCAAACCTAGAACAGCTCTGGATATCAATCTGTCCCACCTCATGTGATCCAAGGAACCCGAATTAAAAGTATCACCCTGCTTCTTCTTTTCCTTTCCTTGCATCAAAGTCTTGGGTACAGGCAAGATGAAAGTCTAGACTGGGGTCTAATGACTCTTAAAGGCAGTCTGCATAAAACATGTGAAAATGGACAGGAGGACAAAAATACACTATTTTTTTATGACACGCCCTTCAACATAGTGTTTTCCACTGCAGCATATATGTGGCGCAGATTCAGAATATGACACTGTCATTGTACTTTACATGAAGAACAAACTGAACTAAGGTCGGAGAAGGAAAACATGTGGATACTGTATTCTTGAATTAACTAGTTCTACTGTCTTAAATATTGATGCATTACGGAGGAAACCTTTCAAAAACAATTTAGATGCAAAAGAACAAACTCCTTGGCTGTACTTTAACATCAGTGTTCATTTTTTGATAAGCCTACAGAAGTAGGCTAAAGGTTTATTTTGTACATCTAGATTATTAAGGAAATCCTCTCTTATAGTAAATAATATGGAAAATATATAATTCATAAAAAGGCTCTTTGCTATGTATGCAGAGAGGGGTTATAAAAAAAAGACCCCACTTTGCTCAAATCCTTATACACATTACCTTTTGCTGAGATGGATAGTTTTAAAAGCCACATTTGCTGTTCACCTACAAACTATTGGTATATAATAAATAATGCAACTTGGCTGATGGACTAGCTTATTGTTAGATTGCTGGGATTTTAGCTAGCATCAGCTTAGTAAACATTTAGGACCTCTATGTTTTAAAGTGTATGATTCATCAAATGGAGTCAGCAATTTTAGTTCCAATTTTAGGCTGGGATCCAAAGGTGCTAAGGCTACGAACCTCAAGGCTTTCACAGGAGGAAATCTCCTGTCAAGGCACATGTGTGAGAGTAGAAAATAGCTCATGGGGGCCAGAGGAGTTTTCTCTGAAGGTCCTATCACCACACCTCAGGCAGCCAAGCAGTGGCCGCCGGCAGAGCCAGCATCAAGGATAGGCATCATTGGATACCTGCTGAAGATTCCTCTCTATGACATGCCCTTCCCAGGGGGAACTATCAAGCACCTTCACTGTATGTTTAGTGGCCAGGAAGAAACCTTCCTCCAGTAGGCATTTAATCTGCTGCTCTAATTATGCATTTTACTCCTTGTTGTTTAATGTTTTAAATATTTTGATATATTGTTTATTTATTATTTAAATGTTTTATATGCCATCCAGTAGTAAAGACTCTGGATGGCTTACAAAAAAACAAAAAACAAAAAAACCGCATACAACAAACAGTACATAACACACTGCACCCATTCATTAATCATAAAATCAAAGATAAAACCAATTAACTGTTAAAATATTGGGAAAATAAAAAGGTCTTTTCCTGATGCTGAAAAGAATAAAGCAATGGTGCCAGGCAAACCTCCCTGGGAAGCATGTTCCAAAGTCAAGGCGCCACTGCTGAAAAGGCCCTTCTCTGGGTAGCTACTCTCCTAATTTCCTTCAAAGAGGGCTCCCGGAGAAGGACTTCTGGCTCAGATCTCAAGGCGTGGGCAGGCACATAGGGAAGAAGGTGCTCCTTCAGATATTTTAATTGCCATCATTATTTTGGTTGCTATTATATTGGCTTTTTATCACTGCAAATCACCCTAAGGACATTTGCACTTGGGGTGGTACATAAATTCAATAATGTTAATGAATTAAATTAAATAATAAATCTAGCCATAACAAGTTCCCTTTTCCTAACACCTGCCCCACATCATCCTCATTTAAAATGATCTGTCATCCTAAGATATCGGCACACTAGTGCTGTTGGGTTGTTGACATCAGATAGCATGCAGGAAGCTAAATGCAACAGAAAAGATTAAACTGTGGGGTAAAAGCAGTCTGAACACACCCATGCAGGGATATCGATAGGCAGTGTATGAACTTCTAAAAACTTGCATTTGAAATTCAATTATTCAAGTAGAGCAATGATGGGAAGAACAACAAGCAGAAGTAAATCAGGACATTTGACCATATGACCAAAAACCACCCAGGCACAAAGTGAGCAATCCAGTTCACTGGAATATCTTCAGCAGCATGTCCTACAGCTTCCCTCTCAGCCTTAGGGTTTGAAATTCAGGACCCAGTTCAGGAATGAAAGTTTTCTCACTGGTTTACTCACTTTGTATTATGGTTTTGTGTTACACATGCAGTGTCACTATCTGGAGTTCATGCAGATCAGGTAGCATTTTTACCATATCTTAGTAATGGAGCAGGGGGTGTGCAGAGAGATACATTTAAGAAGCAGAGATGGTTACCTGTTTCAAGATGCCTGCCGCCATCTCATGACTACAGTCGAAGATGACATGGAACTCTTTGCCCCTTTTCATCTCCTTGAGCAAGGGTTTTGCGTCCTTTGTATCAGCTGGTAACTGGCGGATTTTTAGACGCAGGTTGTACCGCGATGGAGCCTTAATAAGCTCTTGCAATCGAATAAGACCTTTTTCAGGAGAGGGAAAAGAAAGAAGGTATGTCAAAAGATAAGTTCCTTGGCTGCAAATATGACCATGCCAGAGCACCTGACTTATCACCTTTAATGCCCCCACTCACAAATGATCTTCCTTTTCATGATCCCAGCACTATGTACATATACAATCTGTGTTTAAAAAATGCTTCCACAACTCCTAGCATTTCTTTCCCAAGTTTCTTCCTCTTCTTCTTTGCTAAAGTTGCTAGATAGAAATGCATTGGGATTACTCTGCAAGATTTGAATAAATCCTTATCTGGAAGTTATGGAATTCTGCACCAAAGAATATGCAGCATCTCCCTAATTCAGTTATGCCAATATGCTTCCCTAATCATTTGCAATCATGCTAGTTACTCAAAGTGACTAATCCATCAGGTTTACACACAGATTCAGTTTATTAGACCAGCATGGAACAGTCTCACATAATCTGCACCAGTGTTCTGGAGCAGTTTTGCCTCTTTAATCACATAATTAGGGCTGCTTCGTTCATTAAAGCAATTCATTCATTACATTTTGCATGACAGCAGCCAAAATTGGCTGCCATGACACAGGCATTAATGCACAGAATGACCCTGTTGAGTGGAAAACTGTTGGCAAACGCAGGCCCCCAAGGAGATGAAACTTTTCCACATCCAGTCAAAAGAGTAAGCACCTTAGATAAGTCAAGGCAGCCACAAGAAATGCAAAAGAATTTTTGGTGATAAATCCAGAGCAGCTGCAGCAACACGATTAATCAGCTCCTAGAGAAAGTCTGCTTGCAAGGTAGCAACAGCACCATGGTAACAGGAGACTAAACTATAGCAAGCGACCTACTCATAGTGCTTTCTTGCTTTTTGGGGGGAAAAAATAAAGTATTGTCATCCTGTTGATTTATTGACAATGAAACTGTTAGAAGCTGGCTACTTAAATGCTGAGAGAAGTTGTACTCTTGGAAGGCTTCCTGTTTCCCTGGGGCATTCCCCTGCCTGCTTTTGCCAAAGAAACAGAGTTCCAGATTTGCTCAGGCGAGCTATGCATTCCTTGAATTTCTTTTATGTATTTAAAACTGTTTTTGGAAAACATTACAGTACACTGGTGCATACAGAAGTTCTGCATCAAGAGAGTCTTTTCCAGGCTTTTTTTATTAAAAAAAAAAAAAAAGTGCCGGAACTCATGTCTTGGGGTCACACTTTTACACAATGGTCGCAGCCGGCAGTAAGCACTCAGCGCACGACCACATGACCAATTCCAAGCTGAGCAGTGTCCCAAGCCGAGCAGCGCCCTCACAATCACCACCGACACACAAGCAGCCCACAGGCACTATGTTAATTATTTTTGCTGCCGATCAGCTACGCCCAACAGGGCGATTCACAATCACTTGGAAAAATCCGTCAAAAAATGGTGCCGAAAAGCCATTCCAGTGTGTTCTATGACAAAAAAAGCCCTGGTCTTTTTACTATAATGGCCAAGGAGATAATTAGCTTGATTTCAAATGGTTAATCAAATGATACTTGTTTTTATCTGTTTTCTTTACTACAGTAAATTAACCAAACTCTTCTCCAATGTGAATTCGATAAACCATATAAACTGTGTTTTTCTCCATAAACACAATGCTGAAATACTAGGAAGTAGGCTGCAATATTTTGATTGGAAGAATTATTCTGTTATTCAAACAGCTATATTGTTGAGGGTCATGCTCACTGCAAATTCAGGAAAATGAGCCTGGGACTCACTTGGTGGGTATATATCAGCAGCCAGTGTGGGCCCCCAGATGGAGCATTGGACCACCACCTAGGAGACTGATAGGGATAGAAGGGGCCAAGGAGGTCATCAGGTCCAACCCCTGCTAGTGCAGGAGTTGCCAGGTCCCACCATCCCACTCAACCTACAGTTGAGCAAGTGAGACACTATTCCTCAGCCCATGTGACCCATTTCACAGAACTATCATGAGGATAATGAACACAGAATACCTAGAGCATTTATCTCATTCTGCAAACCATACATAAAAAGTACTGTTAATGACACAGCAGCCTTGTGATTCAACAACAGTGACAGCCAGTGTGTCGTGTGGCTAGAATATTGTTAGATTTAGGTCAGGGAAATGGATGTTGAAATCCTTGCTTACTGGATCATGTTTGCCAGTCAGTGACTAACCCTCAAGCTCATAGGGTTTGTGTCCACAGAAGATTGATACAAACTCCACCCTGAACTCCCACAGAGGGGTTATTTGCGAGATCAGGCCCTTGGTTTTGCACCTGTCCAATATAACAAATGGGCATGGCTGAAGGACTTGCACTGCTTGAGCAACTGGCCTGCTCTGCCCAGAGCATCTCTTCGTGCTTCCCAGGGATGCGCAGAGTGAGAAAATAGATAGGAATGGCAAGGAAAACATATAGCCCGCCAAACAGAGCTTTGTGGGCTTTCTCTGATGACCTGCCACGTGCTGCTTCCAGATCCTTCCAGGCTCTGCCTTGGCCTCTAAAACAGGAATAGGAAGCTGTAGTTGGACAGCTGCTCCCACCACACTGCAGCACTGGTTAGGCAGACCGATGAGCGTTGTAGTCCAGCAGTGTGTCACAATCCAGTAACACATTACTAGCATTACTGCTCTAGATGCCATGCTGCCTCCAGCACGCTTAGTTTCCATGTCCTGGTCTTGCACAAGGGGACACAGAATTTGCAGTACAATTTACTTTTATACATAGCAAGATTTATAATTAGTCAAAAGCTACACCATATTCTACTATCTTTCATTCTGTTAACCTTATTCTACCAACTGTCGTGATCAGGTCCTTCCCTCCCTCTTTTCCCCTTCAGAAGACTCAGATGAGACTTTAGAAGCACAGTCCTTTTATGAAAACTTAATAGGTTATAAAAGAGTACAAATGAAAGCATTGTTTTCCCTTGTGGTGTGAGACAAGCACCTGCCCATGTAAAGAGTTTAATCCAAACTGAACCCCCCCCCCCCCTTTTCATTCCTTTTAGAAAAGTTTCTGACTACACTCTCAGGTGGCTCCTGATGTTTGGGGGCAAGATGGCAGGAACACCCAACATTTACTTTCGTTGATTAATGAATTTATATGTCATTATAATAACCCATATCTGGGCTCCCTGTTTAGCTGACTTTGCAATTCATCTGCTTGCTTCACCTGTTGTCTCCTGAAGGATCAAGAAAGTCCCCTTCAATCTTATCCACCTCCCCCCCCCCCCACAAGTTCTGCAATGACCCCATCCTTTTCCAAGGTGGGCTGCTTCTCAACCACATCCAAGAATCCTCCTCCAGTATCCTTGAACCTGCAAATTCCTCTGCCCAGCTCTACCCCTCCACCTCTTCCTTGGACAAATTTATCTGAACAGCCTGTGACATGCGAGAGCTGGGACTTCTCACCACAGTAACAGTAAGATCACCTGGCACCAATGTTATATTCCTTTCTGTACCAGGTAAAAACCTTTTTATTTGCCCAGTATTTTAATATTTTAAATTATCAAATTTTATGTTATGCTTGTTCTGTTATTGTATTTTGTTGCATTTATTTATTGTTATGATTTATTTATGCTGTAAGCAATCCTGGGACGTTTGTATAGAACTGGGTAAAATATTGTAAATAAATAAATAAAGATGGGAGGGAATTAAGGGTAGTGCAAAATTTTAGTGGGTAGTATGAGTTGCTGTTTCCACTTTTCCCATTCGCTCCTTAAAATTTCTAGGGCTTTGCCAGGTCCTGCATGAGGATCTTCGGCATCTCCTGGCTAGAAATTCCAACAGCCGTCCTATTCCATCAGGTTCCGCTTGCTGGAGCCCCAGATCGCTCAAAGCTTATATTATTACTCTCCCACAAATCTCATGTCTGCTGACCCACTAAACTTATTCAGTGAGGAGTCCATTCAATCAGCCCCACTCCCAAACAGCCTGAGGTCAAACTGTCTTGAACTGTATTACTAGCATAATTCTAACAGGTAATAGATTCAATTATTTTTTTTTTTTTTGCTGCAATACATTTTCTAACTGCAGAGCTAGAACAATGTATCATTTATTCACAGCAGCAGTTCAGATGAAAATTTAAAGCTGGAAGAATGCAAGACCATGCACTAGACTAGGGAAAGGAGCTGGAAGGGTTTCAATATACATAAGAGCCCTTCACTTAGAAATATAACATCGGTTTCGATCCTTGCCGAACAAAAAATCAAAAGACATTAAAGACCCAGGAGTACAAATCCCCTTGAAAATTAAAGTAGCACTTTTAACTAGACTGAAACAGAGGTCGAAAAAATATCATTTTCAATCCCATAGGTAAAATAAATGAACACATATTTGAGAAGTACAGCAAGAGAGAGAGAGAGAGAATGAGAGAGAGACTTGCTATTAGGAAAATAAAATTAATCTTTGTAACATGAATTCCTACTCCAAACCCATTTTTTAAAAAGAAGGGTTAGAAATAACTGTTGCATAGGGACAGGTATATTTCATCTCAGGTGTCTTTCTTGAGCCTTTCAGTAAGCGGCTCATTCCCGTAAGGAGCAACGGTGCTTGCAACAGCTCAATGGCCAAAAAATGAGGAGCAGCTCTTCGCAGAAACTGCCATCTATTTGAGTTTAAGGGGAAATAGGAGGAGCATTATCCGAACACTCCAGCTGGCAGCCTCTTCTAAAGAGATCAATCACATCACCTCCTCTTCACGCTCCACTTCCAAAAGCCTGGGGAAACAAGCATCCCCAATTTGCTCTGGATACCCAGGTCTCCTGTTCAGCAACCTTACATGCCCCAGCCATGCCACCTGGCTAGGCTGTCAAGCTATTTATCATCCCTGTTAATTCCTCACAAGAGTGTTTCGCCATGGAATTGGTGGCAATGGGACTCTTTTTCAATTCACCTAAAAGCTGTTTTGGGAAACTCCTTACATTTTGGTTTTCTTGTTGTGCCCCCTGTAAAAATGAAATGTCATCAAGCTGACCACAATTTCTTCTATGCTCCTCTGTGACTACTGGGTTGTCTACGTATTTTGAAAGCAAACCTAAGGCTGTATCAGATGTTTGTCCTTCTTGGAGTAGACCGCTTGCAATGAATGTGGCTTAAGTTACAGTAGCACTGGATGCGATTCGTAGGTATGTACAGCCACACAAGCAGCATTTGCTTGACCATAATTATGTGCAATCAAATGAAGCTAATCATGTCCAGTATGTTCAGGATTTGGAAGGAGAAACATGTCAGTGGCCTTAATCTTGAGAACATATCTTGATGCTTGTTTAATTCTTCATTATTTCTTACTGATTTTCCCCTGATTTTCCTTCACATATTCCTAGCTGTGAAGAGAAAGAGGAGAATAACCAGTAGCCATATTTAACATTAATTGTAGCATCAGGCTACATATCGGACAGCAGAAATTATCCTTTAATGTCCAGCGATGTCATTAACATTAGCCATAGTGCAGAACTTGGATACTTCCCCAGTTCTGAAGGCTGGGGAGGTTAGGGCTGATATTGTGTCATATTTTCTAGTACATTTGTCATTTAATTATCTCAACAGTTCTAGTTCTCTTTTTATGATTGCTTCCTATGACATTTAATCTGATTCAGCCAATGTCAGGAGAGATGGGCCCTGGGCCTTCAAGTGAGTCCTCTTTCCTACTGGTAAGCTGTGATGGACTAATCTGGTGGTAGCAGGAGAGAGCAGGCAAAGCAGCACTTCAAACTGTACAGGTGGCTGGTTCTGTCCACCATTTTAGCTTCCCACAGTGCCCTAGATATTGTGTTGGGTGCTGGGGAAGCTGGAACCAGCTGCCTGGCATTGCTCCAGGTGTCAGGACATGGACATTGGGATAGGGAGCACCACGATTGGGCCTTGCTGAGGTCTGGTGGCCCAGGCAGCCGTTTAGGGAAGCCATGTCCTGACACTGTCCTTGATCTATTTTTTGCTTCATGTTTAAAGTTTGTTTGGATTATTGTTTTGCTTTCCAGCAGAAAAATCGGTGAATAATATTTGTAAATAAATAAACATGTAGTTCTTTGTGGGCACATATTCTTTGGGAAGAAATAACTGAAGCTACAAGCATGCCAGCAAAGAAATATAATGTTTGTAGGACTATACAGAAAAAGTGGCCTTGGAAATATTTTAGTCTACAATTCCCATAATCCCCATGCAGCAGAGTCAGTCATGACAAGTGGTAAGAGCTGTAGGCCAAAATACCCAGGGCTGCAAGTTGCCAACTCCTGCTTCGAAGCAAACATGACTGAGAAGAAAGCATGTGATATTCATCAGATATCAAATGGGTAAATAACTGCGCTGGGAAGAGCAAATATCAGAAAGGGAAGAAAGATTATGAGGGAACCATGAGAAATAGCATGCAAAATCAAACAAAAGAGGATGAATATAACAAAGCAGAAGAAATGGGAACAATGGTGCTTGGATCACATATTACTAGTAAGAATGAGCATAGATGTGACGGTTCTTGCATGTAAGAAGCACTTCTGCATAACACAGAAAGTTGTGGTCTGCTTTACCAAGAAGGTTGTGGCAAATAATGAACCTTCCTTCTTCTAGCGGCTCACTTCCCATGGTCTCAGTCCCCAGAGGGTTCACCTTCAAACAAGCTCACATCCAGGATATGAGTTTGGCAGAGGAAAGACATGCCTGAGGAGCCAAGCTGTGTCTGGGCAAGCCATATGTATTCCCAGCCCTTCTTTCAACAAGACAGGAATATTTTGCAGACCACTCACAGTTAACTTCCGTCACAAGGTGTATGGGTTGCATGCAGTCTGGGTGCAAATCATTGGATGAGTGCACAGTACCAATTACTTAACTTTTTCGTAAACACCATTATTTTTTGCCTAACCTTAGTAAGTGTGCATCTGTGGAGATGCGACTGCAAAATATGCCTTGACAGTAAAATATATGAGGGTTGTTAACTGAATACATGTTGTGAAAACTCTTCCCTAAACTGCCAAATATGGAGGATGAGGATTTATCGCTCTGCAGCAAAAAGTGGTCTGGAATCCCAATGAGAATATTCTCAGGCATAGAAGTGGATGGAGAGGAAACAATGATCTTCAGAATGGTTGACATTCATGTGAAGAATTGCTTAATCCGTGTGGGGGGAGCCGGGGAAGAGGCCAAAGTGATCTGTTACTGTGGCTAAAAGAAATAAAATCTCCAGAGATCTTGGTTTCCAGATTTTATGTCAGGAAAGTGTGAGGAGGCATGTACAATATCCTGCCTCAGCAAAATGACAAGTTAACTTATGGTTATAGTAAACTGTGCAATGAATATTATGAAAATGCATGATGAATGCCAGCAGCTGGAATTCAGACTGTGTAGCAGCATACTTAACACATTTAATTAATTTGAAACCTATTATTACATTCATTTACACCTTCTCTTTATTTTTAAGTAGTGTGCAGTCTTTCGTTTTCTTTTCTCTTCTTTTTTTTCCTCTTTTTTGTTTCAGAACCATTGAAAAGGGCTGGTGGCTGAAAGGTGTTATGATGTCTAATTCACTCGGCTGCCATTTTAGTATGAACTTATCTATTTTATTACTTATTAACAAGTCTGGGAACTATAATTGAGATATTCTTCAAAATCTGTACCTTCCTAAAAATTAGAATGAAGTTATTCAATAAAAAGGTGTGATTAATATGTATAAAAGGGAGAATACTCACAAAAATACTATATTGTTGGTCTATGATACACAATAGTTGGCAAAGATAAATCCCAATGTTAGCGGTGTTTGTGGAAAGTGCAGGAAAACCTACATGGATATTTTCTATTGATAGTAGACTTGTAAAGAGATTAGAACTTTTTAGGGAAAAGGTTATAACCTGCTTAGACTGTATAACTGGATGTCCTTTCCAATGAATTCCATGTGTCTTTTGCTTGGATATCTCAAAGATGTCATTCAAAGTTAGCATGTGAATTGGTAAGAAATCTTTTAATTACTGCTAAGTTACTGCTGGTAAATAGAAACTATGTATTACTCCCACAATAGATAGGATGGGCTGATAGGATATGGTACATTGTTTCAATGGTAAAGTTAACAGAATTCTTCAACTTTGGGAGACGATATGGAATGATAAAAGCTGAACATCTTTAGGTGCTATTTATTTATATGAAACAGCAGTGTGATTTGAAGTTTTTGCTCCATTAGTGTAAATTTTTTAAGAAGATACTGGACAGTCTATAGTCTATATATGTTGGGAAAAAAACAGAATTAGTTTGCTTGGTGATTGTTAATGACGAGCAGGTTTTATTTGTAATTGTGCTTTTAATGTAATGTATGCAATGCTCTCTTCATCTGTATATTTATACTATTTCTTCCTCCACTTACAGACAAGGGACCTTAAAACATACACAACTATGCAGGTTCCCTATTCTTCACTTTTAGGCCAGACTTTTCTCTGGCTTCAGAGTCTCAATGAACTTTATATGATTGATGAGAATAAAAAGAGCAGAATATTTAAACATAAGTCAAATTAATGTTCACAGTCATGAGAGATTATTAATGCAGAGATGTGAAAGCCATCAGAACAATAATTAAAATATAAATTTTCTCAGCTTTTTAAAGCTGAGAAACAAACACAGTTGAACAATACTGAACTAATAAAACAATAGCTTTCCATTAAGGAGGGCACCATGAAGTAATTGGTTTTACCACATAATTACTAATTATGTATGCCCTTGCAATTTCTTCATAGGTTGCTTAAAACATTTTGTACTCGGAGGCCACAAAGCACTATACCACCCAGAATCAATATCCTTACACTGACAAAATGGATTGGAAATTTTATTTACTAATACCTTCTTTTACTGTTCCTTCTGTTGAATGCCAAAGTCATTTGGGAGATGTAAACTTTCAGGTTCTTTTCAAAATGAAAATGCCAGACACAGACACACATAAACACACCTTTTAACATTTATATTTATTATGCTTCAGCTGCTACCAGCATTACTTACTTTCTGCTATCCTCATCTGTAGAATAGTGAAAGATTTCCCCTTTTTTCTCTTTTACCTATTTCTGCTCTTAACAGCAACATCTCAGGATTTTTATTATTGTTTTTGTTGTGATTGTGTTCCTGGGAATCCTCACCAAGGGGATTCTGGACTTTATCTTTCTCCTATCACAAAAGGTTTCAACAGCTGAGACAGTTTAGCTTAGAAAAAAGCCAGATAAGGGGAGACATGATAGAACCATACAAAATTAGGTATGGCATTGAAAGGGTATATAGGGAGTCATTTTTTCCCTCTCCCTTATTACTGGAAACCTTGTCCCATAGAGTTGTTTGCAGGATATTCTGTACACCTTAACACAACACATAGCTAAACTACATAATTCACTCACACAAGATGCAGTAATGACCACCGGTTTGGATGGCATGGCTTTAACAAGGAATTGGACAAATGCATGGAGAGGAAGGCTCTCAGTGGCTACTCGTCCTGATGGCTGTGTGCTGCTTCCAGGGTTGGAGACAGTGTGTCTGGGTACCATTTGCTGGAAAACTTAAGCAATAGGATGCTGTTGCACTCGAATGCCACTTGTGGACAGCTGGTTGGTGACCATGGGACTAGGAGGGCCTTTCGCCTGATCCAGCATGTTCTTAATACAACGTTCAGTGTTCACAGATGCAAGCTTTGGCAATATGTGTGGTAGAAGCAGTGGACATGGACCCTGAATTTATACCCACACAGATGCACTCAAAGACACCTTTGCTGCTGCATATAAAAAGATCTTTGCTACATAGCACCACTAGATTTCATGAACATCTGTATTTTACTCCAACTGAAATAGTACAATTTCCCACAGGAGAACTGAGCCTTTCCTTACATAGCCATCTATGATTCTGGCAAAAGTACACAGGTGGGTACGAAGCAGCATACCTTAAGCTACGGCAATATATTTGTTGTTGCTGTTGTTTGAACTGTATCATTTACTATTAATCTGATTCTCAAATCACTTTCAGCTTTTATTCAGAGACACAGAAAGTCTCTTTAGCCCTGATCCTTTCACCTACAACCTCAAGAAAGCTAATAGGATAGAAGAAATGTTCTGATTATAGGAATATTTTTGAATATGTCATTAGATGCCACTGCACTATGCAACCAAAAGGTATGAGCAAGTAATAGATTATGCAAAACAGGAGGGAAGATATCCTATTTCCTGTTACCCACAGAGGCTTCTACCCAAATCCAACTTCAAAACTTTAGTTTCTACAAAGTCTTGCTTAGAAAAAGAGATAATCTCTTCCTTTCAGGTTGTGTAGCTGGAATTTTTTGAAAAGTCAGGGAAATGCTTTAAGATGTTTTGTTCTCTAGTTTGTTTGTAGGCCACAGAAGAAGAAATATAAGAAGAGATTAAGCCTTGCCATTTGCTTGATCCAAATACAAGGTACGAAAACAATTAAAATGTGTGTAATTATTTTGCAGGTACAGATCAAGATTGGCTTAGTACATCATTAACAGAAGTCTGCAAACAGTTGTTTAAAATTCTCAGAGCAATAAATGTGATTTCCATAGGTGGTAGAATGCTGCGATCCAGAGCAAAAATCAAAGCTGTCTCGGAGTACTATCCAATTCTTTAGGTAGGATTGTGTCATAGAGTGGCCAAGTTTCAGCATTTCAAAAATATTGACTTCCTGGGTAGATCCAGGTGATGTAATTGACAATATCTCTAATTCACAGAGTATTAACTGGCATGTGATACAAAGAAACAGAGCAGGGTCTCATTGAGGTTTGGATTAAAAACAGAATCTGGTAGATCATGGATGGAACCTGGCAAAATCTTATATGCCTAGTGGAGTTGGCAAAGGCAAAGACATTTTGGTGTAAACCAAGTCAGGGGTTACTTCTAGGATATGGAATTTGCCATTTAGGTAAATTATATTTATTAAAGGCAGGGTCTCACTCAACAAAGGTCTGAATCTTTAGGAAATTGGAACAGATAATGTCATCTGTCTGGCTGTTATTAGCAGTGCCATTTCTTCTTGTAATGGCTGCCAAAGCTGCCAATCATCTACTCCAGTTGGACATCCTTTAAAAAGCTGCATTTGTGAAAGGAGAGCCCATCAAATGATAGGCTTGTTTCCAATGCCCTCTTTTCAAGGAAAAGTTTGAACACATGCTGGCTATCAATGTCAGGTGCATCCAGTTGAGGCAATCTTTCATTCAGGCTTCCAGTGTGCTTCTACTTTTGCCAGAATATTGGCATCCTGGAAGACAAACCTTTGCTAGAAGCCAAAAGGGTGTTTCTTCTTTGAGCTCTTGCAGCAACTTCTAGCAGCATCCAGCTTCAACAGTTTGAAAAGTAGGCATTCCAGGGCTTGCTTTTGAATGACTTTGCTTTTCTGTGAAATTGCTCACAAAGACAGATGTTTCACAAGAGCATCTATCTGAGCAGCTTTCCATAGGAGTAATATAGGTAATATATGTTGCTTAATACCATTGGAGGCAGCTGAGTAGGATTGCCTAGATCAGCCTTCTCCAACATAGAGTTCTCTAGCTAAATTGGACCTACTGTCTGGGAACAATGGGACTTGTAGTTCAATACATCCAGAGGATACCAGGTTGAGAAAACCCAATATAGGTCTTCTCAGTGGGGCATCCATAATATGCTTGTGATATTTCACTATTCAAGCAACTTGAAATGGCTGACTCCGTTCTAAATCAGTCTTTAGAGGCTCCAGTGGATGAGGTTGAGTATGGTGAAATCCAAATCATACAAGATGAAGGAGAACAGTGGTTGATAGATGATTAAAAGCTGCAAAGCAGTTTTACTACCTGGGAGTGCATCTGGATTTAAGTTTATATCTGAAAACACAAATTGAGGTTGAGGGGAAGAGTGCCTACTGCAAAAACGGAATACTATCTTTTCTTACAGAAAAGGGAGCTTGGTTTTGGCATCTTTACCTTTGTTATACCTTAGGATGCACTACTCCAATGTGATTTACATGGAGCTGCTTATTTTTAAGATAATTTGAGTGCTTTAGATGGTACAGAATTCTGTGGTCTGTTTCTTCTTTATTTCTAAGTGTGAGAGTCCTGCCAGAGCAATCATAGTTTAAAATAGTAAAAATGAATGTAAAATTTCTACTACAAAAAGTAACTAACTTGGCATCAGTAGAATCCAACTCCTTAAAAGAAATCAATAAAAATTCCTAACAAATATCAGCTGGAGAGGGGGATTAAGAATAATAAAAACAAGAGAAGTACAGCAACAGAAAAAAACATCCAAGCACATAGACAGCAGATAAAACAGATAAAAGGCAACAGAATAGTTGATTTTAGCTGCATAAAGAACAAAATAGGACAAAGCCATAGAATACAATATAATCACCCTTAAAATAAATAAATAGCTCTTTCATAACATAACTTCTTCAGTATCTGCTAGGAAATCCTGAAAGAAGTAGCCAGGCAAACGTCCCTTGGTAAAGAATTCTGCAGCATGTGCAAGCGCCAGCAGAGGGCCTACATGATTTATTTGGGCTAAAGATGGAACACAAAAGGAATGGGTTTGAAGAAGATGTTCACCTAAGGCAGCCTTCCCCACATATGCACTCCCCAAATGTACTGGATGATGATTCTGACCACCCTGGTCATGTGGCCATTTGGCAGCCAGGCCATTAAATTTCTATGCATGAACTCTATCAAAACAAAGACTTGTGTCTCCAGAGTTGCCTGTGCCCCTCCCCTGATTATGTGAGCACCTTCTGCAAGTTCTGCTGAACCATTCCATTCCAGAAGCAAGCATTCTGGCTTGTGTCTGCTTGTTTCAGTTCAAACTTGCTTTTTGTAGCCCCAGTAGTGGGTCCTTCAGGTGTGCAGGAAGAAACAGATACCACCATATCTCGAATGCAAATCTAAGCCAAGTGGGGTCTGTTGCTCAAGGTACTGTTCACTTATTTGTCCCTATCTCTCCCTTCTTTCCTATGAGTAACATTTCCCCATCCATACAAGCTTTTAGGGATGTTTGAACCCTCCTCTAGTAGAGTTATCACATCATGGATGTTTGCCTTCTGCACGTTCATTTCTCTACCATTATGGCCATTCTATCATCATCAGGCATCATCTTCTTATTATCAAAAATGGATTTATATGACACTGGTTTGTTACATACAGAATGTGTTCATGTGATCTAATCTAATTTTGGAAGAAAAAAGAAGGTACTGAAAGGAATGTATATGGGAAAAGTGTACTGACTTCTAAACATCCAGAAAACACCAAGGATCTGATTAGATCCCCACCCTCCTATTCCAGCTTATGCTGGAGAATTAAACCCCAGTAAATCAAATATAAACTAGTTCTGGGAAAGTTATATATTTATTATTAATGAATATTGCAAAAGTATCTAACTGAGGGCTATTGCCAGCCATATATGTGTCATTTGCCATCTATTTGTATTTTTGCTGGCACAGGCAAATTGTAGGTCTACATCCTGTTAATAAATGGCATTGTTTATTTATTTATTTAAAACAGTTCTATGCCGCCCCATCGCAATAAGCCTCGGGGCGGCTCACAACATCGAAAAAGTCAACCATACATTAAAACCCCCAATACAATAAACCCCCCAGTACCATAAAACCTCAATAAAACCTCAGTGCATTCTCGGCTAAAAAAAAAAAAAAAAACATTACAAATGTTCGCTTTTGAAAATAGATTCCAAGCTACAAAAAGTGATGCGATTCTCAGGCTAATATTTTGTACAATAAAATCACAACAGTGTTTCTAGCCATCACTTTTATATTATGGCCACTTTTTAAATGTGAAGCCTCCCCATCTCTTCTCTGCTGCTTCAGGCTGATTCATTTCAGAAATGAATTCAAAATATTGGTTGATAACTACTTTTGCAGCAATAGATTGCAAGTATCTGGTGTACCTTCAGGCAGTGTCAAGATATGAGCAGTCACAAAATCTTCTGAAATACTCAGTCTGTCTGCTTGTAGTTTCATCTTGAGATCTACAGGT
Organism: Varanus komodoensis; assembly: GCF_004798865.1. NCBI lineage: Eukaryota > Metazoa > Chordata > Lepidosauria > Squamata > Varanidae > Varanus > Varanus komodoensis. The sequence continues at coordinate 61,388,951 of NW_025335268.1, forward strand.
GATATTAGATCATTTGGGTTTGGGCTCAAAGTTCCTAGGATTTTGTACAATCCAATTCTCTTTCCAGGAAACCTAATTCAAGGATGGTATCACCTCCTTGCTTTAAGATATTTTTGCAGAATATATTTGAGTCATGAGCTTTCCTTATTCATACTTTCTGCCCACCAGATTTTTTTCAGTGTAATCTATGATGATTCACAAATAAGCACCCATTTGATCTTCCCCAACAATGTGTTACAGAACTATTGCTAAAGTCCTTCGTCGTGGGCAGAATTACTGGGCAGATAAGTCTTCACAGTGTTGCTTCAAACATCTGCCTTTGGCACATGCATACGCTCCCTGCTCCCCACAGAACTACTGAAAAGAGTTCCATGTTTTCCCTGCCAGCACTGGCATATCTGTTCACGCATTCTGCAGAACAGCACAGGGAAACTCAGTTCCATATTGTATTAAGCTTTTATTTTTCAAATGCAGATGTACCACATGTTTTCAGTTTGCTCATTAAAAATGAAATAGTTGTAAAGTACAACAGATATAATCCCTGTGGTATACCAATAGTTCATCACTCCTTAAACAGATCCTCCTGCTGTGCTTGAAATAAGTTGGTCATAAAACAGTTAAAAAAAAACCATCATTAATTGTTAATATTGCATCCTTGAAGTGCACCACACTTTATAACTGCCCAGGTCTGTGCCATGCTTGCAACCATAAATTGCTTATTGCAAATTGTTTCCTATAAAGCATTCATAATATACCCCCTGTTGTAATATACAACCTGTACGTGGTCTTCAGTTCTTTATTTGATTTATACTCTGACTTTCTACAAAGAAAAATGGCACTCAAAACAGCTCAAAATGACACTCAAAACAAAGTGGAAACCTTGCCATAAAGATATTATGGAACAGTTACCTTCCCTGCAACTTTTTTTGGTTGAAATTTGAACAATCAGGCTAACTGCCTAGGAATTCCATGAATGTGAAGTATAAAGCCAGCAGCTGTTAAACATCTCTCTCCGCAGACTTGTGGACCTATCAAACATACACACCTATGCGCAAGGTGCTCTGTATAAACTAGGAGCATCAGCACTATTAGGTGCATCAGTGCTCAAATAGGCCACAACTTTCATGCACTGTCCCATGGCAGTGGTGACGCCATGCCTTATCCAGATCAGTAGGAAAGTTTATCTAGATGTCAATGTGCCACAAACACAAAGTGGCCAGGTTTCCTACTTTAAAGAGGACAGCCTATTTTGGAGAAGTGGCCAAGGCCACCATCTATTTAAAACTTTCCACTTTTTGAAGAGTTGTCAGTCTGAGTCTGATTTAAAGCCAAAGCACCATACGGAGGGAGAGCAGGGAGAGCTGTATTACATTTCTACTTAAATAATAATATTAATAATAATGCTTCTAAAGTTGCACCTATGCAAATATTACACCAGGACTCTGTATCAATGGGGGATACATTCCAAGCCCCCAAGGGATGCCTGAAACTGCAGATAGTAGCAAACACTATATACTGTACATACCTATGATAGAGTTTATAAATTAAGCATGATAAGACTTTAACAACAATAATGAATAATAAAATAGAACAACAACAATAATCAAAGTTATGTGAATATGGTCTCTCTCTCTCTCTCTCTCTAAAACATTTATTGGAGTGCAGTCACCCTCAACAGAGACGGCTACTATGTAACTAACAGCCTGGTAGCTTATACAGTGTGGATACACTGGACAAAGGGATGATTAACCTCTCTGGCAGGACCACACAAGATTGTATCACATTACTCAGAATGCCACACAATTTAAATTAGAATTTATTGCATTGCTGGAATTTTCTATTTAATTTTTTCAGAGCGTGGTCAACCACCGTTAAGTGAAACCATGGTAACAGAAATAGTAGAAACAGAGGTTTTATTGTAATTGGCAAATGTTACGCTAATTGGTATCCGTTTTCTTCATCATCCTGGTGATGTATAAATGCCTGTCCTACACAGCAGAAGGAGAATGGACCTTTGGGTCAGCCCTTGACCTTCCATAGGTGCACTGAAGCTAGATCAATATCTTGGAAGTACCCCACAAATACTTGGGTTATTCAAGGGGTGTGCTCTCTCAGCAGGGTTCCCTAGTACCTTCTAATATCATTATTTAAGCATGTGTGCACATAGGATCTGAGATGCCTTGGGTAGCAGCAGCAGCCTACCGTCCCAGGGCCAAGTCATGCATTTAAAAAAAAAATGCAAGCAAACCAATACTGAGTATGAATTCAATCCCAAGAACAATGTTTCCTTGAGTGCGGATGTTTTCACTTAAGGTAGAGTGATTGTGTACATTTTGGACCACTTTGCATAACACCATGCAACTTTTCCAGATAGTAAAAGTTGGGATAGTCTCCTAGGATAGTGTTCCATGAGCACAAGCTGGTAGACATTAGAAGGAAGAAGGGCTGGACAGATGGTAGTAAGCAAATGGTTGCTTATCAGGTAGAAGGAGAGTACCGCATTAGCTCAAGTCTGCCTTAGATTTATTTTGGCATATGGAAAAGGTTGCACTAGAAAACATTGCTGGTTTAATTTAAAAAAAATATGAGCCCTTTGGTTTGGTTAAGAGGCACTCTTATATAAAGGAAAATTCAGGGAATTTTAATCATTAATTTAAGTTTGGTAGTTCTTAATTATTTGTCATTTTATATATATTTAATCTTCTATTTTTACTTAATTTTTCATGTAACTGTTTCTGTGCCTCTGTAACATCATTTTCAGTGAATATATGTAGCACAAAAATTTAATTTCAATGCTATCTTAATCTTATATTAATGCAAAGTTATTTTTCTCCTAGAATAAGACTCCTAAAAATGAGGACTGCCCTAGGAGGAACCAAGAAATCCTGTGGAACAAAAATGATGCCTTCCTTTTCCATCTTTATCATATTTTCCAATGCAGCTGTCCAATGCAACCCTCCAGTTGTTTTGGATGGCAGCTTCCAGCTTTCCAGACCGTTGGCTTTGTTGGCTGGGCTTGGATGATGAGAGCTGGAGGATATCACTTTGACGAAGTCTAGTCTAACATCTGTAGTGATTGGCTGTCTACCTGACAATGCAGATATGGAACCTGGAACTGTTTGGAATAAGGTATGTATTGTATCAGTGGGCCATCACCCTTCTTCATTCTTCTCTGGGTACCGCTCTGATGAAGCAGACACATCATTTGGCAAAAGGCATGCAGAAAAGTGACACAATTGGATACACAACTTAGTGAGTCCTTTAAATTTGGTGGCATTCAAAGCTCTATTTGCAAGCACAGCTCTTTGACAAAAGAGACAGTTCTGCTTCACATCTGCACTCAGAAGAAAGTTCTGTTCCCTACAATGATGTACATGGAAAGGCCGCTTGCTCACACTGGAGCTACTTGTGAGCACTGAATGAGCCTGCATACGCAAGAATGGGGACACCATTCCATGAGTTTCAAGACTGCTTTGCTTACAACCTTCTGTGAAAACAAACTGCAGGCTTAAAATTGCTAATCTTCTTACAAAATGTAAATTATAGGGTTCAGTGAATATCACCAGGACCAAAAAGAGGAAGGGAAGGGAAGGGAAGGGAAGGGAAGGGAAGGGAAGGGAAGGGAAGGGGAAGGGAAGGGAACTCTGCCTGATTTGTTTTCTAGCTGAAACTGCAAAACAAGATAGCGCTCATGAAATTTTCAGATGTTTTTCTTGAGTCAGGATGCCTAGGTAAATACTTGAATAAACCCTTAGCTTTTAATGCCCTGCTTTGAAATTGTCCTCTTCCATTCTCTGCACCCCAATATAAATTAAATATACAGAAACACTGTATGATAATGAACATGTTGGATATGGCATAAATATATGTGTTTTCTTACATATTGCAACATGTCACTGTCATACTAAGCTAAATGTCTGCTTATGCCAACATTCAATGCATTGTTTGGTTAGAGGATTATATATATGAAGTCTACTCACAAGTACTACTACATAAAAGTACTACAGTCATGCTCACCTGTGCTGTCATCATAAACAACTGTGACAGTTTTCCACTTGAAGAACTGCACAAGGTCAAGGATGGCACGGCTGAGTGAAGAGAAATCTGGATAAAGACTGACATAAAATGAGTCTTTGTTGTCTGAAACCTGATGCTTCCAGCGTGTCTGTATATGTGGAACCCCCAGCGCATTGCAGATAGATTGCACAGCATTAGCTGAAGAGCTATGTGAAGGCCCAAAGATGGCAGCTACTCCCAGAGAAAGCTGATCACAGGCTGAAAAGGAAGAACACCAAAATTACCAAAGTGAAGCGAACAACAACTGCTATGAAAACAGCTCTGTTTTTTCCTCTAAGGCAGGCTCATTCCTAGGCAGAAAGTAATTTGTTTTAAAAACTTTGCTTAGAAAATACATAATTTAAGTGTAAAGCTATAAAGATGATTCTTATTAGCCTAGGCTAGGCTTACCCATAGTCTCTTTCTGATTTCACACTCTTACATGTTCAATATTTTTTTCCAGAAGTTTGCTTCAAAATACTGACACTGGCAGTATGACCAAGCTGTCAGTGTCAGAAGACCTTGGTTCAGGTGGGAAAGGAGACAGACATTCTACCACAATAAAGACAGACATGTGTGGAGAGTGTGGCTGTTGTCCTCTTCCTTGCACATCTAGTTGTCTTGGGACTTGCAGGAAAAGCATTACTTCAAATGCTTTTATGACTAGGGGTGAGATACAAAGTCAATTGATTTGCATTTTAATATGAACTGGCCTTATCCATGCTTCCCAGACTAATACGTGATTGGAACACAATTGTTCTTCAGTGTTCACACTACTCTGAATGTTGTGATGGAATTCCTTGATCAAGGATCTGTACAAGAATGACTGGGTTTGCACAACACAACATTCCACCATGGGTGGCCAGTCATGTCATTTGAACCTGGAGCATTTGCCATGGGCTTTCTTATATGTTCAGAAAGCTGAGAACCCATGGGTTGTTGGAGTTACTCATAGTTTTTCATGTCAACCAAACCCAGGAAGCTAATTTTATGTTGGGTTCCTATGACTGACTACAGAGATCTTAGCAAGAGTTGCAAAACTGCCATGACACTGACTCTTTACAGTCTTTGTAGAAACTGTCCTTCCACCAATGTCAAAATACTATTTTAGGAGGATCTGCCCTTTTTATTTCTGGTTTATTTCAAAAATGAGCAATTGAATAAGTAGCAGCACCAGTAGCTATGAAATAGTAGTAGTAGTAGTAGTAGTAGTAGTAGTAGTAAATGCAGTCTTTTGCAAATGTAGTCTTTCAGCTGACTGAAGTGTCTAAGACTTGCTGGAACAATTTCCTTGTCTGTTTCAGCTGTCAAAGGGAAGAGTAACATGGAAATAGAGCGAGTCAGAAGAGACCTCCCAGGCCATCTAGTCAGACCCCCAACTCCAGCTGGCTCTGTTTATGGCATGCCTTCCGTGTGCATCTCCAGCCTATCCTCATCAATGGGGCTTCAACCATTTTCCATGGAAGCCCATTCCATGTCCTTGGGGTCCTAACTGTCAGGAAGTACTTCCTGGCATCCAAACTGAACCTTATTTCCCTGAGCTTTGCTCCAATGGAACATGTCCTGCCCTCATCTGCAGGGAAAAACAGGTCTCTACCCACCTCTGTGCAACACCCCCTCACATACTTTTATGTCACCAACGGATCCCCTTGAAGTCTCCTCTTCTCTGGATGAAAAAACCCAGTCTCACCTCATACAGATTTCTCTGCAATCCAGTCACCAACCTTGTGGCCCTACACTGCACCAATTCCATCCTGGCTATATCCTTCTTGTAATGTGGAGCCCAGAACTGAGCACAATACTCCAGTTGCGGGCACACCAGAGTCATATAGAGTGGTAGTAATACCTCACTCTAGATCTAGAAGTCACACTTCTGGCTGTGCAATCAAGGACGGTGTTCACCCTCTTGACCACTGCATCACACTGCTGACTCATTTAGCCTGCAGTCCACCAGCACCCTGAGATCCCATTCCTATGCCCCAAGTGCAAGATCTTGCACTTATCTGCATTGAATGCCATCCTGTTCTCCCCAGCCCACTTTCATTGTCTGTCCAGATTCTTCTGGATCCAGAGTACCTGCTCTTCAATTGTGGCCACCACCCCCATTTTAGTATCGTCCGCAAATTTGACCAGCCGACTGGTCACCCCCTCCTCCAGGTCATTGATGAAAATATTGAACAGGATTGGTCTCAGGACAGAGCCCTGGGGGACCACGACCATCACTGGCCACCTTCCCAATGATTCTGCACTAGTAGTTACCCTCTGCTTTCGGTCTGTCAACCATGCCCTAATCCATTGAACACTGCATCGGTCTTTCCTCAAACTCCTCAATTTCTCAGCCAGGAGATCATGCGGCACTTTTTCAAAGGCCTTGCTGAAATCCAGGTAAACAAATCCACGTCCCCTCTGTCTAGCCACCTCAAAACCTTGTCATAGAATTGCACAAGGTTCATCTGGCAGGACCAGTTTTTGCAGAAGCCATGTTGCATGGTCACCAACCTCCCTTCCCTATCTAGGGTTACTACAGCCTTTCCACTGTTTTTCCTTGAATGGGTGTGAGGCTAACCACTCTGTAGTTGCCCATGTCCTCTCTCCTACCCTTTTTGAAAATTGGAACCACTGACGCCACCCTCCAGTCCTCTGGAACCTCACCCATTCTCCACAAGTCCTCAAAATGGAGGCCAATGAGTGCAAGAGTACCTAAAAAGTGAATGAATGAAGCCCCATTGTGTGTGTGTTGGAGAGGGCAGGTAAGTTCTGCTTTTGCAGAACTTTTGACCCATCCTATCCATCACCCTCTAAGGGTTTAAAAAATCTGCCATGACTATTTTGCAATGTTTTGGACTGGGAAGTACATGCAAGAGAAATGTGTGCAGTTAATGCTCTGTTCAAGCCAGTGCTTTCCTTAAAAGCAAAAATGACAAAACTGAGGCTACCATACTTCACACACATCATGAGAAGACAACACTCCTTGGAGAAGACAATCATGCAGGGGAAAGTAGAAGACATAGGATAAAAGGGAAGCCCAGTTAGGAGATGGACTGGATCCATAAAAGAATCCAGAGTCTTGGAATTGGAAGAACTGAATAGAGCTGTCATGGGTAGGACATCTTGGATGGCTTTGATTCATAAGGTCACCATATGTTAGAGATGACTTGATGGCATATAACACAAATGCTCTGTTACCAGAGACTCTCCAATGTCTCCTTCCAGCCATTTCCAGGAACTGTTCAGCGGGATAAAGATTTTCTTTTCCCATGATACTTGGCACATCTTGGCCCAGCCACCAGCCTTGTTCAGATATGATTGGTTAGCACAAACTTTTCTTAAAAATCAAATAGCCTCAATATTGTTCAGAAAGGTATTTACCTTTTATACCTGTAGTTGTGCAATGTTATGAGATGACATTGGGCAGAATAGCTGTGAAATGCAATTCTTCCAGTAGATTTGTTTGTTTTTGTATCTAAGATTTTGAAAGAAGCCATTCTTCTGGGGGTGGTTCACAGCAGTTCCATTCTAAGCACACAGCATGCTCTTTAAACAAATGCAGTAGGGAAAATTTGGGTTGCCTATTCAGTATTTTTAGTCCAGATAATATCTTGGGAAAATTCTGGCCTTGACTAGGCTTTCTTTTTCAGTTCAGTGGTTTTAAATTTCAACTAATTTCTATAAATGTACTCTGTTCCAGACATCCACTTGAATACAGCAGCCAGATGTACAGCTGGCTCAATTTATGACAACAGCATAAACCTGGTGAGATCCTTGAGGTCTCAAAGAATGATACTTTTCATGTATTTTATTTGCTTTGACATGAATGGGATAATCATAAGCCAACTCTAAGGGAAAAAAATGTTTTGATTTTAGCAGAATTGACCAAAATTTGCAAAGTTCTCCATATTCAAGACAATAAGAACTTGAGATGGAGAGGAGGAGGAGGAGAAAGAAGAAGTGAATAGAAATGGATAAAGGCAGATTCAGTCATCCAGGTCCAGGATTCTGGAGCTTAGCAGAAAGTCTGTGTATTCTGCATTCCACTGATCTGCTCATGGTGCTGAGCTGGGGTTGCTAACACCTTTTTCTATCTGATTCCACATCTTTAAGGGTGATGTGCCAGGCAGGTGCCACATACCCCTCTCAGTTCTAGGAATAGCTTTCCTATTCAATTCATTTTATTTATGGAAATTCACACATTCAGAAGAGCAAAAACAGGAGATTTAGAAGCCCAAATACAAGAAAAAGTGAAGTGGACAGATTTGAATATCCCTAGCAACCTTAAGTTCCTGTCACAGTAAAAGCACCATTTTATCAGAACGGTTTATTCCTGACTTCTTGTGTCATGTGGAAATTAATTCCAGAAAACATGGAAGCAAAGCTATGAAAATGGACAAAATATTCAAAGAGACCTTAACGCCTTTTTTAAAAAATCATATTTTAAATCCTACTTTCCCTTCTTTGTGTAGCTGCCCAAAACAGCTTACAAAATCCAGCAGCCAATCAATATGCAAAGAATTATCCACATGGTTAAATCATAAAATAAGCAATGCAACAACATAAAAAACCATTAGCTGTCAATAGGTAGCAACTGAAACAGCAGCAAAGGTAAAAGAACAGCAGTAAAGACAAACATCATCAAAGTTCCTGAGAAGTAACAATCAAACAGACTGATACAACAGAAAAGGCCTTGCCACAGGTTGCTGCCAAGGGTACCTGAACAGGTCTAAAATTTAGAGATGGGAAGATTCCACAAATAAATCCCTGATAAGTCATAAAGGTTTCTGAGAGCCTTGGGGAAATCCAGTTCTCTCAGCTCCAATTGCCTCTGAAAAAAATACTAGTGCTTTATTTATTTTTAAGGTTCTGCCCGATCCATTTTACTAAATAAAATAAAAATAAAGTAGTATACAAATACATAGGCTGTCATGTGACATCTTTCATGAGGCTCTTAGAAGCCTTTGGTACTTGCATTCTCTCTATGAATGCTGCCTCTGCTTTAGCAACCAGGAAGACCCATTGATTTCTAAAAGAGAAAGTAGAGAGCTGAAACTGAGGAAGCATATTGAGGGTAAACTTTACTGTCTTGATATATGGAAGGCCAAAAATCTAGCAGCTATTTTTTTCCATTGAGGGCTGCATTTTTTAAATTGGGGGCTGCTATTAATGCATCAGGGGCTGTATCACACCAGTAGATGGAACCTGTGTCAACAGCAGACAGGAGCAGAGATTGGGGCCAGAACCAAAACAGCTTTGTGGGTCACCTGCTTTCTCTTCCTGCCACCCCCTTTCCTGTGTCTCCTCCTTCCTTCCCACCCAGCAGGCTGCCAGAGAAGAGACAGATCATTCTTGCTGAAATGATTGCATACAGAGAAACTTTGAAATTCAGCTGAAGGAACTGAGCCAAGGCCTGCAAGCTGCCATGCTTTTAGGAACGTACCTTTTTTGGATGCTTCAAAACTATCATAGAGATTGATCTTCTGGGTGTCATATGTTAATGTGGTGTTTGGCAACAGAGTTCTGTTTCTGTTGATTGTATTCACAGCAAATCTGAAGGCCAGTTCCTCTGCTCCCATTGCTCCCGTTGGACCAGATTCCACACATTCAAATATACCCCCTGGAGAAATGGAGAAACACAACGAGAGGAAAATTAAGTTATGTCTAAGATCATCAAGTTACAGCAACAAAGATTATAAGTAATGAACCAATTGCCCCAGGGAAATCTGGTTTCAAGCTGAGTTTGCATCAGGGTGAAAACATTCAAAACAAGAATCCAAACAAGATTAAACGCTGCAATGCAAAATTAACATCTTTGAGAGGCCAGAATTGGTACAACTTTGCTGTCCTCAGCAGTCAGCAATAACACGATGCACTGATAACCACCTGGATAGTTGAAACTCAGGCAGCATCCGAGATGTCAACTGATGCCAAAGAAAATTACGGAGGAGGAGGAGGCAAGAGAGCAAAGCCAAGCCAAGCCCTAAAGAATTTTGGACTCAGATACTGGAGTGGTCAGCTCACATCTTCTGTCCCTGCCTGGCCTAGGTGCTCCTTAGAAGGAACACTTCTGATGCTGCCATGTGTTTCTAAAAGCTGTCTCAGAGCTCCTGTAACAGGGAATTCACAGTTGCAGTCCCCCATTACCTTAAGTGGCATCTTCCATTTTTATCTTTAGATGTCTCCTTAATTTCCACACCTTCATGCAGGCTTATCCTGAGATGTGACCCTGCCAATGCAGTGTTGTTCTTGGGCAGAGATGCTTTTATTGGACTTTACTGTTCTATTTTTATATTTATAGTCGTGTGTTAGCTCCTTGGATACTTTACTGGAAAGTCATATGTAAACGTATGTCATAAAATCATCAAGGCAGTTTTGGAAGCATCTTTCTTTGGACTGCTTGGCCAGAGCATAGGCCACTTCTCAGTCCCTCTGAGAAGCAGCAGCAAAGAACACAGACAATGAGCATTTGGAACATCCCAAGAAATTTCTCTCTCTCTGAGGTTTTATTTTTTTTTTTTGGAAGAAATTTTATGAGGTGGGCATGGTCATGGTGCACCAGTGGCAGGGATTTGAAAGGGTTCTTTGATCTGGCCAGTGCATCATTGTGGCTATACCTGAATACTGGTTTCTTCCCCTCTCTCTCCATTATCATCATGATGAAAATAAAACATTTTGTACCAGGTATAAAAAATTCTGGTGTTCTCCTTAACACTTGCTTTAAGAACAGAGCAGTTACAAAAAGCCATGCTGGATCATACAAGTTTCCCCTTGTCCAGCATTCTGTTCCCACAGTCCCAAACCAGATTTTTTTGAAAAGCCTGCTAGACGATATCCCAGCAACTGGTAATGAGAGGCACAATGCCTCTGATCCTGAAGGTGAGACAGAGCTGCCATATCTAGCATCCAGTGATAGCATAACCCTTCACGAATTGGCCTAATGCCTCTTTATTGCTGCCCAAGTTTGTTTATTTATTTATTTCTTTATTTAAACCATTTTTATGCCACCCCATTCACAAAAAGCCTCGGGGCGGCTTACAACAATACTAAACAAACATAAATAAACAATTTGTACAATTAGAGTTAAAAAAACGGAAGCATCTCGGCATATATCTAAATATCCCATAAATACAATTAAAATAACTTTTAAATAAAAAGGTCTTGGCCTGGTGCTGAAAAACAAATAACAACGGCGCCAGGCAGACCTCTCTGGGGAGTGCATTCCATAGGTGGGGCGCCAACGCAGAGAAGGCCCTCCTCCGGGTACTCACTCTCCTAATATCTTTCACGGAGGGTTGTCAAAGAAGGGCCTCTGCTGCCGATTTCAAGGGGCAGGAGGGCATATATAGACACAAACGTTCCTTTAGATAACCAGGTCCCAAGCCGTTAAGGGCTTTATAGGTGATAACCAACACCTTGAATTGGGCCCAGACTTCAATGGGGAGCCAGTGAAGCTGACGGAGAACTGGGGTTATATGAGAACAATGCCCAGTCCCCGTCAGCAACCTGGCAGCTCTGTTTTGCACCAATTGAAGTATCCGGACCGTCTTCAAGGGTAGCCCCACATAGAGCGCGTTACAGAAGTCTAATCGGGAAGTTACCAACACGTGTGTCACTGTCGCCAGGCAATCGTTCTCCAGGCAGGGACGCAGCTGATGGATCAGCCGAAGCTGAAGGAAAGCGCTCCTCGCCACCGCCGTCACCTGAGCTTCTAATGACAGCTCAGGGTCGAGGAGCACTCCCAAGCTGCAAACCTTGTCCCTAAGAGGGCGTGCAACCCCATTCAGGACAAGTTCCAGGTCCCCCACCCCGAAGCCCGAACCACCTACCAACAGGACCTCCATCTTGTCTGGATTGAGCTTCAGTTTATTGGCCCTAATCCAGCCCATTACCTCGGCCAGGCACCTGTTCAGCACAGCCACCACCTCACCTGGATTGGTTGAGAATGAGAGGCAGAGCTGGGTATCATCAGCGTACTGATGATTCCGCAGCCCACACCTCCTGATGACCTCTCCCAGCAGTTTCATGTAGATGTTGAAGAGCAAGGGGAACAGAACAGACCCCTGCAGAACTCCATGGCAGAACTGCCATGGCACAGAGCCATGGTCCCCCAGCACCTCCTTCTGGAATCGGCCATTGAGATAGGAGAGGAACCACCGCAGAGCAGTGCCTCCAACTCCCAATCCTGCTAGCCTATCCAGAAGGATACCATGGTTGATGGTATCGAAAGCCGCTAAGAGGTCCAGGAGAACCAACAGGGACGCACTCCCCCTGTCTCTCTCCCTGCACAGGTTATCGTACAGGGCGACCAAGGCAGATTCAGTACCATACCCAGGTCTGAAGCCAGACTGAAATGGGTCCAGATAATCAGTTTCATCCAAGAGTGCTTGGAGTTGTCCTGCCACCACCCACTCTAACACCTTGCCCAAGAACGGGATGTTGGCCACCAGTCTATAATTGGCGGCCATCTCTGGATCCAGGAATGCCTTCTTTAGGACTGGCCAGACTACCGCCTCCTTTAAAGGGGCAGGTACCCGGCCGTCCCTTAGAGAGGCGTTGACAACCTCCAGGAGCCAGGTCCCTATCCCGTCCTTGGCTTTCTTGAGTAGCCAAGATGGGCAAGGGTCCAGTAAGCAGGTGGTTGGACATACTTGTCCAAGCACCTTGTCCACATCATCAGGCCACAGCAATTGAAATTCATCCATCAATTGTGGACCAGACGGCAACATTGGCACGTCCCCTGAAGGTTCTGAATCACCACTGGAGTCCAGCTCATGACGAATCTGAGCGATTTTCTCCTTGAAATGCTTGGCAAAATCGTCACAGCAGGCCATTGAGGGTGGCACAAGATCTTTTTTTGGGCCTGGATGAACCAGCCCCTGTACCACCCGAAAGAGCTCCACTGGACAGCATTGTGAGGAGGCAATGGAAGCAGAGAAGAATTTCTTCTTTGCCGCCCTCACCGCCACAGCATAGGCCCGATAATGGACTTTTAAGTGTGTTCAGTCAGATTCATCCTGTGATTTCCTCCACCTACGCTCTAGACATCTCCCAACCCGCTTCATTGCCCGTAGCTCAGATGTATACCAGGGGGATGAACGGGCTCTGCCAGGTGGGAGAGGATGCTTAGGAGCGATCGTGTCAATAGCCCTAGTCATTTCCCCAATCCACAGTTCGACCAAGGCATTGACAGGAGCACCAGCCTTATCAACCGGGAATTCCCCCAGGGCCTTCAGGAATCCATCCAGATCCATCTGGCTCCAGGGGTGGACCAACACAATCGGATCCGCACCTTTACAGAAGGAAAGGCCACTCTGGAGCTCAAACCTCACGAGGAAGTGATCTGACCATGACAGAGGTGTCAGACACAAGTTCCTCACCCTCAGATCCCCCTCTTCCTGTCCCGTCGAGAAAACCAGGTCCAGGGTGTATCCACGTTCATGGGTCGGGCCAGTGACATACTGAGACAGCCCCATGGCCATCATGGAGGCCATGAAGTCCTGAGCCGCCCTGGTCAGAACTGTCTCGGTGTGGAGATTGAAGTCCCCTAGGACCAACATCCTGGGAGTCTTCAACACCAAGTCCGAGACCATCTCTGTCAGCTCAGGCAGGGAGTCTGTTGGGCAGAAGGGTGCACGGTACACCAATAGAATCCCCAATCTGTCTCGGTCGCCCAACACCAAGTAGAGGCACTCTAGACCTGGTCTCGAGAGAACAGGAAGCCCCATGAGGGAAATAGAGGCTCAATAAACCAAAGCGACCCCCCCTCCCCTCCAGGCATGGTCAGTGCTGAACCAGATACCCGGGTGGGCACATTTGAGAAAGGGAGACATCCCCCCTCCCCCGCCCAGGTCTCTGTAATGCTAGCCAGGTCGGCCCCCTGACCCACAATCAAATCATGGATGAGGGAAGATTTATTGTGGACCAACCTGGCATTAAGCAGCAGCACCGACAGGCCTGGGGGGGCGGTTGAGAGGACTACCTGGAACCCTCAGGCTGGGGGAATAACCAGAAGGGGGAACAGGTGCTAGCCATCTGTCCCTCCTTCTTCTACGAGAACACGTTAGATCCCCAATGTCGTAATGTCCATTGCCCATGACCACCCCAATGGCGGCGCCCACGCGCTCCCCAGGCAACCCCATACTCAAAGCTAGAGATGAATCTATTAAACAACTAAAAACACATTAAAACACTTAAAAATACACCCACAATCCCCACCGCCCACTGTAACCAATCCCACCTGCTGGCCAACAGCAAAGACCTGGCCAGCCCAGCCCAGCCCAGCCCAGCCCAGCCCCCGCTCAGCCCCGAACGGCCACAAATGGCGTCACCGCCCTTAGGCCGCCGGCCCCGGTCGCTGCCTGTGAGTTAAAGGCCATGCGGCCCCTCCCCTGCGCTCCGCCCTGGACTGGCGCGGCTCTCACCCACGCCGGAGGAGTGGGGCAGGAGCAGGGCCCGCAGAGCACTCGGCGGCCGGATGGTGGGCCCGCAGGCCAGCAGCGTCCCGGCTCCCAGTCCCGCGATGGTGCTGTCCATCCCGCAGGGCACCCATTAATACATTTTGTAGTAGCAGATTCCACAGCTTTAACTGCACTGTAGGCAAAAGTATTTCATTTTGAATACCCTGAATCTTCCATCCTTTGACTTCATGGGATGACCCCTCATTCCAATATTATGAAAGAGGAAAGGGAAGAAAACTTAGTGCTTTCATTTTGTCCATTTTCTTTAAGGGCTATAGCTCATGCTCAAGGATGTCTGCATAGTGCGGTTTCCCAGAGAAATGTAGAAACTAGCAGCAACTTTAAAAATGTGACAGAAGAGCAAAGCAAACAGGCAGTAATAGGCACTTCATAAGTTCTTCATCATTCTCCTAATTAGAATATTATCAAATCCCTGAAGAGGTTTAGCCTCACAAACAACCTCTTTATTTTATCTTATGCCCATGACTAGAGGAAAAGAGGCATTTTTCCTTGTTGTTAAGCTTATAAAAACCCAACCCTTGGGAAATAGATGCTTCAATAACATGAAATAGCTTAGCTTACTGAGAAAGAAAGTTACAAATGGCCATTTAAATTTAGATCTCACAAAGATTCAACATTCAGAACAAGATGCAGAATACATGTAGATACTGAGTTAGCAGGAAAAGAATGCTCTGCAAATAATCAGAAGAAATATGATTATACAACAGCTAGCTCTCTGTTCCCAAAATGAAGGAAGAACTAGGCAATCTTGGGAAATATTCAGGAGATATTAAGCCAAAAAGGGGCAGTAGGGTTGAATAACAGAAAAACATCCATATGAAGTTGAGGGCTTGAGAGAAAACCTACCACACTGTGAACCAATGGAGAATATTCCATTTAAGGCCCATGATAGGGTTGGAGATGGCTTTGGAAACCGCTGAATCCAACTCCCTGCTCGATGAAGATCAAGACCACCACAACCAATGGTTGTCAAGCCTCCAGTGTGAGACCCCACAAGTCATTTCAGTACTTAGTTCATTGTTGAACTGCTCTTATCTTCAGAAAGTTTCTCTTAAAGTTCAAACTGATACTGGCTCCCATAACTTAAGCCCATTGGAAATCAGTTAGATGGGGTCAAACCCTCTATGTATGCATTTCAACAATCCTTAGATATCAGACTACAATTTAAAGATACATTCCATTTTGCGTTCAGAGAATCTCTAGATAGCTACTTTTTTAAAAATACAGAATTGTGTTTGATCCAATTTAATCAAGTTTCTCTCTCTGTCTCTCCCCCCCACACACACACACACGGGGGGGGGGAGAGAGGCTTTATTGAGACAATAAAGTTAGTTAATTTAACCTATTTGGATAAATAGATACCATGCAAACCGGATGGGTTATAAAATACTATTCAGTTCTAAGCAACAATGGATTCATACCAAGAAAAATGTCAATTTAAGTCTGCGGCAGAAAAGCCAGTTGCCTTCTTATTTTTAGAAACTGCATCTCTGCTCAGACTTCAGTCTCCCATAATTCCCAATGAGACAGCACATAGGCACTGAGCTGTTGCTTTTCTTTCAATATACAAGAAAGTGCCTGGGAGGAAGAGAAAGACACTTTCCTTTCCAGTCCTTTCTACCACACCATCTCCAGGAATTCAGCTATGTACACAGTATTCTCATTTACGTGCATGTGTCAAGGTAGTCAAAACCTTCTTTTATTGGATCCTTGTAGAGACCCACTCTCTGGAGCTCACAACAAAAATAGCATGATTTGGTGAGAGAGTCTGTCTCCATGTTGTCCCAGTGGAACACCTTTCCCCCCCATTTCATTTATGAAACCCAGGCAATCCTGCCTGTGGCTACTCTGAAACATAGATTGCTATAAGGATATAAGGCTTGCTTATAAGTTCAGTGCTACCTTGTCAATATTGCTATTTTCTTACTCTGCTTTGAACAGATTGAAATAGCTTTTAGTTTGATACGGCCTTCAAAGCAAGTGCCAGAGCTGCCAGAATGAAATACATTGTGTCTGCCCCATATGGGTGCAGCCATGGGCTGTGCCCCCACTCTTCCTGAGTCATGGTCCTAACCATGGTGCATCCCTATACCTCTTGAGGGAGAGGTCTGCCTACTTCATTTCCGAGGGTGGGGGATCCTGCTTCACAACCGCCATATAACTCTGTCCCTTGGTCTGCTTCTCTTGGCTTTGTGGTGTGTGGTGTTGGTGGTAGTTGCTGTTACCTGCAACACCCTGAGCATCACCTTGCTTGCATGTGAAATTAGCTCCTATAGTTGCTGCACTCCTTAGCAAAAATACAGCTTCTCCATCTTTAACTTCCAATTATGTAATCTATTTGATTTTTGTATACTCCATTTGGTAAGGTCCATGTATAAAGTCATCTGATCAGTTGTCTGAAGCAAGTAGTTGTTATAAATAGATGGCTGGCTTCACATAATTCTATGAGTCATTCTCTTGCTTTGTTTCTGACCCTCAGGCCACGTTCTCTCATAGCACTGGATTCTACTTTGTTTCACCTATGCTGTTCAGCATGCCTTGCTTTGGGGTCTTATCAATTTCCTGTTGGATGCCTCCGTAGAAGTTTGTAATTCTTTCTTTGGCATATTTATTGGAATGGACACTTGAATGATGGTTATATCGATAGCTTTAGTGAGCATTCTTACTGACAATGATCCAGCTGGACTTTGCATTATAACCTCTAACTGCTTGTTCTCCATCTCGTCTCAGTATTAGAGCTTCTCTGTTACTTCTGAGTTTGTCATTTTCACAGTAAAACACTTTGCCTAACTAAAATTGTCCCATGCTAGTGCACTTTAGTTCACTTACAACAAGTACTGCAATGTTTATATGCTCTATTTCTTGCTTTACAGTTTCCAGTTTGCTTTGATTCGTACTTTTCATGTTCCATGTTCCAACTGAATGTATTGTGCAGCATCAGACTTTCCTTTTGGCTCTGAACAAGTTAGCCACTATTCTTCCTTTTGGCTTCGATCTAGCTGTGTCATTAGCAACAGAGCTATTTGTACTTGTCCTGTGCCCTTCACCAGTAGAAGTCTGAGGACCTTCTGACTTGGGCATCTCACTCATCTTCCGGCACTGTTTCTTGTTTCAATCTGGATTGTTTCATCATAGGGTCACAAAGGAAGACTATTCAGAAGTGGTTTACCATTTCCTTTGTCTGCGCAAGGTTAGCTTGAGCATCACTGCCACTGTCTGTGAAAGACCCTCCATCTATGTTGCCTTCAGCTACTGCTGCTCCTGGTTACTGATCTTCAGGCATATCTCTGACCCCTTCACCAGCTACTGATGTGACCATTCCTGTTGAAAAGCATGGATGTGCCTTAGTCTGGTTTCTCATCTTTGACCATCCATGTTGGTGGATGGTGACCCTGCTAGGAGACCAACCTAATGAGAGAATCTACCTCCTAGTGGCATTGCTTTTGGCTTCTCTGACACTTTACCACATTAAGGTGTGCCTCCAAGAGGGTGCTTTTTGCTTCAAACACAATGCCACAAATTAATTAATGCCTTTGAACAAAAAGGGGCCCCAAATATGTATGCCAAGTGTCCAGTATCTAGATTTCACAGTCTTGGGGGTTATGGTTTTGACAGACATCATATTATAATTCTTATTAATTCTTATAACGACAGGTATGAAAAGAAAAGGCAATTTCCCATTTCTTTACTCTGTTGTGTCTCTACTTCTCAGTAAACATCATTAATTCAACCACCTGAAGTTTTGGTTGTATTAAGCCCAGAACTTTTCCTACCATCCACCTACCTGCTCAGCTTTTTGCTAATCTTTATGAAGATGGGAATAATAGGGTGAATTTAGGCCGGCAATGACTGGCAAACTCCTCAGTACAGGCAACCTTTCTGCTTCCTGGATATCTCACACTTTGCAGTAGCCCTGATCCAGACTACCATGGTGTGAGCAACATGCAGGCCACCTCACAACTGATTCTAGGGGGCAGATTAAGGAAAGTGCTCTCCTGCTCTCTCGCAAAGGGATGTTTACCCTATGAGGTCTAGGCCTAGAAAAAGTGCCCAGGCCTAGATCTCACCTTACTTTGCCCCTTCCTCACAAGCCCTGCACAACATTCCTGGTGCCACATGCACACAAATGCAGGTGACAGTCCTTCACCAGTTTGTTGTCCTTTCTTCCTCCTGAAGGTTAGGTTAGCTGAACATACAGGCATCCCTTTACCAGGACTGGCAGCAAGTTCATTTCTGTAAAGTAAACCCAGGTTCCTATATCTTTAAATGCATTCAAACAGGGTATGTGTGCATGCATGCAGACACATTTTAATGATCTTCTCCAAAATATTCCCCAGAATACAAGGGCTACGCTTACCGAACCCAGTCAGCTAATCAAATGTGTCCTCCTGCATAGTGAAAATAATAGAAGAGGAAGCTATAATACTCCACACTACCAAGCACCACCTTCTGCGGGGCTGTCGTGAGCCACGCTGGTCCATCGACACTTGACAGTTGCACTCCCAACCACTGTTGTGCCTATTCATGATTGCTTTATTAATAATCCAAGTAAAGCATGCAACACATGCTCTCAGATAAGCAGGGGGAGAAGTCATAAATCTTGTAATTCAAAGGTAGACTAGCTGCCAAACCTTTGCCTATCTCCGTCTAGCAGCTTGAGGGAGGCAGATGTGAGGCTTGTCTGATTTCCAGTACAGCTTTTGGACTTGAAATTAACACCCACCCAACTGGCACTAGCTCACTGAAGTGGGTCCTTTATTTGGAACTGACATAGCTTAAAGTATGTTAAATGTTTGCTTTATGCACCCTTGCGCTGTGTCATGTGGGGCTCTTTGAATGCAAAGCTCTTAATGTAACACGCAGCATCAGTACAATTCTACTTGCAATCACAATAATTCAGAGGCCACGGCCCTCGAATCTGCTACTTACACATTGTCCTAATGTAATCATGTGCACTGCATTTCATAATACGCAGTCAGTAGCAGCTGTATGAGGAGTGTGCTCCAAAGTTTGCTGCCATGCTGGAAACTGCTAGGCAAATTCTTGCCAGAATGTTCATGTGCCTAAATGTTCATTAGATGCTTCCAAAACATTCATTTAAAGGCATTATTAAATTCCAGCTATCTGATGCTTCTTTTCACTCAGGATGGCTAGCGAAATTAGAAGCAATACTAGCATACTACACTGAAAGAAAGAAAACATGTAACTGTGGGAGTTCCATATTTGTGCTAAGTTGGCTCTGCCTAACACATGGTGTATTGCCTTCTTGCAGCATTCATACATCCTATGTTTTGCTTATACAAGCAAATGGCATCAAAATAGCTGAATATCATTTTATGTCCGATTTTATGTCCAGAGAGACAGACATGTTAGTTCATTGTCATAAATACAACACAGAGTTTTGTGGCACCCTAAAGACTAAGATACTCCTCATGGCATGAGCCTTTATGGACTTCATTAGGTGTGCAGAGTTGGAATTCAGAAGCACATTTAATGAATCTGATAAAGCAGATGGTAGATCATGGACTAATTCTAGTGTTAAAACTAGTGCATATCCATTGGTATGATGGAACTTTCTTCTTTCCTTCCTGCTGCCCTCTGAAACAGATTTTGAGGATTCAGAAGGGTAGAGCAGGGTAACCACAAACCTATATTCATTAGGGGAACAATTTTGGATAGAAACCCTTGTCATCTAATGCTATATGTTAACCTTTAGCTTACACAAGACTATGTGCTGTTTTATCAATTACATGGTCCACACTGGATGCAACCGAGTGAGAAATTCTTTTGAGCAAGTTCATTGAAATAAATCAGTGCTGTGAAAAAGTACTCACTATGGACTTCAAAACCTGCTATATCTGTGGCAATCTGCAATCTAATAATAAATTTATATATTAAGAACAAAATTAAATTAGAGTCACATGCAGAAGAAAGCCAGTCCTTCCCAAGCATTTCATGAAACAGATATTAGTTGAAGTATCACAGAGTACTGAAATAGTACTGCCCTATCAGATGATGTGAAAGGATTGCGGTACTAGCACTGGGTAAATGTAGCAAAACAAATGCAAATCCTTTACAAAAATAAGCCCATGATCACATTACAGAACAAGGCAGGAGAAATGTGCCTGGATTCCCAGCAACTGTTACATTAAGACATTGCCTTAAAGGACAAAGACATTTTATACAGAGTGTAGAGTTGCAAAGTATACCTGTGCAGAAGCAACATCAGACATGCACACCACATTCTGACCTCTCTTGCAGATGGGGAACAAGAAATAGATGTGTCACATCAAGCCTGAAAGCTGCTACTGACAACCTGAAGAGTCACACTCAAATGAAATCCAAATGCGCTCTGTGTGATCGACATGGCTCAAAGAACTGATGCAAATGCCAAAGCCGGGCTGGAAAACACTGGCCTGTGAGCAGGTGTCACTGCAAGTGAAAATCCCCATCAGCCCTGACCAGCACAGGCAACACTGAGCGATGATAAGGTTGCAGTCCAGCAGTGTCTGGGGGAGCTCATTTTCCCAGACTCGCTGGTAAAGTACACCTATATGGCCCCTGGCTTCCTAATGGCAGCTTCCTGACATGGCTGAAAGTTCCTTCAACCATTTGAACAATTACATATTTTCACATGGAACAGAAAGCCACAACATGACAGGTTCCAGCATAAGGATAAGCCAGCTGGATGTGAATCCAATAGATGATGCTAAATCTAAAATAAGGCTGCCTGATGTAAAGATCACAAGTTTATCTTGCTCTTCTATATCTGATGAAAAGGACAGGGGGTCAGCGTGAAACGTAGTGAAGGCCTTGACTGAGAGCAAATACTCCCAATGCTCATGAAGAGTTCTCTAACAAGGAATCCTATTTTTCCCATTGTCCAGAGGTGGCTAATATGCAGCTATTCAGTCAGACATGCTGGAGAGATTACATAATCAAGCTCTCTCTGAATTGCAAGGAAAGGCCAAGCCTGAGTCCAGCATGCATAGTTGGCCAAATGCTGTGGTCTGAGAACTTTGATGGGGGTCAACTGAAGCTAAAGCCATTGGCAGCACTGTTTCCTCCTCCTCCTCCACTGGATGGAGGGAACCCAAAGGGACACTTCCTTCTGGTCAGAGCTGGGCTGATGTGATACTCAAGCAATGCCCAACCTGCTGCTGCTTCCAACACTTGTCCTGCCTGCACTGCTTTCACACTGTCACCATCATGGAGGATCTGGTGGTGGTGGCAGATGGTGGCTGCAGGAGTGTTGCCAGTGCAGACACAGCAGGTGGCAGCTGGACAGGCATTCAGCACTGGGGTGGCCCTGGCAGCCTTATGCCAAGGCTCCATGCAAGCCAGGCACCAGCTTTGCTAAAACCCAAAGGCAGAAGGTGGCGTGCAACTCTGCCATGGTGCTCCTGCCACTTCTGCTGTGCCCACAGGACCTGCTGCCATGGAACAGGAAGCTGGCACTTTCTAAGGCAACCCCAGAAATAAGTGGCAAGGCTCATTTCCAGAATGCAACAGGACAGCAGGGTTCTCCTCTGCCAGCAATGCTGCTCTGCCCCAGGATGGGAGTGGCCATTTTTGCTCATTTCCATTCGCCCCAGGATGCGTTTGCTTTCTAGTGCTGGGTCCCACTAATGTGTGGGCAGTGTGGGCTACTGCCCAAAATACCCACTTCTCGACAACCATCTGCACAAAAGGAAAAATGGAGGGCACTGCATACAGAAATAATTTATTTACCAAAATAATCCTGAGATGCAGCTCCCCAAAAATGACATACATTGTGCCTAGTTTTCACTTCTTAAAAAGAAAAGGAAATATTTTCATGGATTAGATTTTCTATATTTTGTCTGTAAGATTAAAGTCGAGTCTTGGAAGACAAAACTACTTCCACTGAGCAAGCGTAAATATATTGCAAGCATTATTTTAAAAGAAATATAGCTCTCAGAACATTAAGGGTCCCTGTGCATGCTCTGAGCAATATAAAGGGGCCTTGGGGGCAAACTGGAATTAGGCAATAAACATTTCTGAACAATACTCGTAATCTAAACAAGACTATTATCTATGGTTTGCGGACTTAAAAAAAAAGTGGAGGAATCAACACGCTGATGGAGTACTACAGAAAGCATACAAAGCACCGCTGTGGAATTGCAGTGTGGCTAACTTTTACAATTCAGTATTTCCTTCAACCAGGATCTTAATGGTCCTTGACAAGAGGAGAAGACAAGATAGAATCAGTAAAACATACTTATTTATATTATGCAAAATAGGTTACCCCTCCTACCCCTTTCCAGTTTTTCATTTAGTACAAAGCAGTTCGTTCGATGGCGTATTTACTGATAGTCGTTAAATTGCTAACATTCCTGAATGATAGCTCTTGTCTCCTTAACAAGCATACAGAAGCATCAACATTTTGCAACTAGTAAAATTACAATTAAAATTTTATTTTCCATTTGCTTCTTCAGATACAAATTATTCTATGAATCCCCCTTTTCCACATAGATTCTGTGAAGCAACTCTGCAATAGCGTTGTTCCCAATCATGTACCCTCATCTGGTTCAGCTGTCATGCCAACCACCTTGCACCGTACTAGAGTAATTAAGGGAAAGTGCCAACATGCACAAGGATCAGTGAGAAGCCACTCTTGCATTGCGTAAAGCTGCTCGGTGTCACCAGCACTAAGAACTCCAGTTTAGCAAAGACAGAAGGCACTTTATTCCTGCATGGCATTTTTTCAGAAGTCTTCTCAACAATACAGTCAAGGACAACTGTATATAATTATTAACTTGTGCTGCTATTAACCTATTTTATGTTATGTCAATTGTTTCATGTGTTCATCTTATCTTGTGTTTAGCACTTCATTGTGATTTTTTACTTGCTAATCCCACCTTAATCTCTGGGATTAAGAAGTACTGCTATTCTAAATATTTTAGGAATACTATAAAATTGCCATCCACAACAAAAAAAATCAATTTCCTTGAAGAAATCCAAGCCACCTTTCAGGTGAATTTAGTCCTGTATGCGCATCTTCTGCCATTCCCGGTTTTTGAACTCCCAAAATCATGTGTTCCTCAAAAGAGGAAAAAGTGGGATACAATGCAATGCTGTCATCGTCGTGGTCATCATCATCATCATCATCATCATGCAGAACCTCAAGCTTTGGGGTCAAATCTAGGAGCCACTGATAACCTTCACCTCCACGAACTCATCTAGATTCATTTTGAAGCTGTCCAAATTGGTGACCAACCTCTATATCTTGCGGTAGTGTATGCCAGAGTTTCACTCCATGCTGTGTGAAAAGGGTTTTCTGGTGGGTTCTAGGATCCTACAGGCTGCAGAAAAATGCTACATGTGGGGGTCAAATCTACTTCCCACTTTGGGTGAACTATGTCACAGGACCAGCTTCATTTCCTGCAGGAATCAGAGGTGCTCTGCAGCCAGAGAGGGAAACCCTGCAGGCAGGCCAGATTCCCCTACCCCGATCTAGGGGCACGTACTGACAGTGGCAGCAGCCAGTGGGGTTGGAAGGGACTCTATGGCAAGTGTCACAGATGTGCTTTCCTGCAGGAAGGAAAAGGAATGCCAGCAACACCACCAGTACCGCATGTATACCTTGACTGTCTTCCACTTGTGAGGAACCCAAGGCACCTTACAAGGTTCTCCTCTTCTCCATGTGATCTTCACAACAACAGCAGGTAAGTTAGGCTGAGAGTCTGTGACTGGCCCAAAGTCGCTCACTGAGCTTCATGGTCAAGTGGAAAATAGAACTTGGATCTCTTGCATTCCAGTCCAGCATTCAGACCACTACATTTTTGTGGCACGGAAGGTTAATCCAGCTTCTGGTCCTTAAGATTTTTGCATGAATTCTGTAGAGAAAAAAACCCCACTTTGCTTCCCCCCTGCTCCCCCTGTTCCTCCTTCCGTCCTTTTCAAGAACAAGATAATCAGGGCTTGATGAACAAGGCTTCACCTCAAAACAAACAAAACAACATTGCTACCTGTCTGTAGGACCCACGTGCTGCAGCTGTTGGCTAGCCAGATCCATTAATGCTTACACAGAAAACAGGATTTTGATTACCAGTCAGTTATGATCCATTGGGGAGCCTTTAAGCATCAGACTTCTCTGTCAGCACAGCGTTTCCCCCATCAGTGGTAAAGAGTGAATTTAAAAGCAGACTCTACTGCACCACTTAACTTGAAAATCTTTTCTTTTCAGGCCGTAATAATTTCTGATATGCTTGCAAAGGGGTAGCTGGTTATGTTTTAGTTGATAACCCATTCCTCTAAGTATCCATTTCCAAACCCACAGAGGACTCTGCAATGCTAATGAGGTTTTTTGTTACGCAGCCACAGAGTGGTATTTACATTCATGCAAATGGGAGCTGTATCATTCTACTCTTAAAAGACAAACAAGACACTCACTCAAAGCAAATAGTTGATACAACAGTGTGGTCTAAAGGCTACTTAAAGGTGGACATCTGAACACATAGCAGAAAAATGGCCATCACCTGATACAGTTAGGGTAACTTCAGACATTAGAATTTTAGCCAGGACATTTTATAGACCCATGGTGCACACCCATTAAAATAGTAACGACTTAAATTTCTACTGGACTTTTTCAAAAGAATATGCACATGCTGTTGGGGCATCTGGCAGAAATTATTATCAGTTGTGGCTTCCTGCTGAGCATAACCACATTAAAGTTTTAGAGGTACATGTTCTGTGTCTGTAAAATGTATCTGCTAAAAATGTAATGTGTGAAATGGCCCTTAAAAGATGCTCAAGATGGTACACATGATCTTCCTCCTCCTTATCTTCAAAACAACCATAGAAGATACGTAGGTTAGGCAGAGTCAATGACTGACCCAAAGTCATCCGGTGAGCTTCATAGCCAAGTGGGGGAATTTAACCTTGATTTTTCCAATCCAATTTGCTAAGCACTAGACCATGATGTTCAGTGTTGGCAGCTAGATGTTTCCAGGAAACTCTACAAAAAGATTCCAGATCTCTTTCATTTCTACCCTCCCTCCAGAACTGGTATTTAGCAACATTTTGCTTTCAAACATAGTTTCTGTTTGACCATGAGAGCCCAACTTCTGTTATTTCCTATGATCTTCCTTCAAAGCCACTCAAACCATCTCATAGCAATGAATTCTAAACATGAACAGTATGTTATATAATGGAGTACTTTATTTTGTCTGTCCTCAATCTGTTGCCAGTGACTTTCTTTGGGCAACTCTTAATCCTAGCATCATGAGAGAAAGAGGGGAAAATGCTTTCCTGCTACACAATTTGTAAATTTATAATTCCACATGCCTCCTTTTAAAAAACTAAGAATAAATATACTTTAGGGAGGGTAAACAAACCCCTCAATAACTTTTGAGATGTGGTCGCCATTCATATAAACAGCATTTCCAGTGTGAGTATACCGCAGATTACAATGTTGGCAGTTCTATTTTCAATCCTTTTCTTAATAATTGCTATTGTGCAATTTGTTTTTCCCCCTACAGCTGTTGCACACTGGCCAATTCAGAGCTAACAATCTCAACTTACTAAGGTTTATTAATAAATCATGAGTAATAAACAGAATAAGTGCTCTGCACATAATTCACCCATGTCCTTTTATATCTAAATACTGTGGTTTTATCTTGGTTTATGACCTGGATGGGAAACCAGGATCTCTCTCATGCATGCCTTTGGGCATGGAAATACCAATTTCCCTTTCCTTTTCTGTTTCTCATAACACTAGTTATGTTTCCTCAGCATTAATCATGGAGAACACTCACCATTTTTCCACTTAACTATCCTCCTTGAATGCAGTTTTTTTTTAAACCTGTTCACTTTTGTAGTTGCCCTGAGAACTCTGCACAACTGAAAGATGGAGCATTCAAGGTGCTAAATTAGCTTATTATCAAACTATAGTTAAGAGGAAACTCTCTTTAGCTTCATCATGGTTAGTAGATTAAACATGTGATACTGGATTTCACATTCCAGTCTGTCTCCATTCCAGAATGAATCCCCCCACCCATCTCTCTTCAATGTAAAATGAGTCCCAACACCAAGACAGTACCTATGAAACACTTAACTAGGCTTAAGGTTCACAGAGAGGGAGTGGGAAGCCTGTCAGCTGAGGAAGAATGTACACAATTCCTTGTCTCATTCATGCTGCAGAGTATATTTGTGGATGTGCCTCCTTCACACACACACACACACACACACACACACACTTTCCTTTAAGTTCAATTGTTGAATTTCTAGTGAAATTCTAGGGATTCTTTGACCTTCTTTTTCTTTCCCAAACCATCTAGGATCCTGCCACAGATGAGCCTACAGTCTTGCTTCACAACCTTATACTTCAGGAGAGACACTACAACTATGAAGACATACACATACTGGTTTGCATCCGAGGTTCTATCTTTGATATCTGCCATTAAAATGATCCAGGAGCAGGGGACGGGAAACACAATCCTCCTGAGACTCTGAGTAGTCACTGCCAGTCAGGATCAAGAGTGCCGGGTAGTGGGACAAAGAGTCTATACTGAAGATGCATTCTGGGAGCTAAAAGATGTAGCACGGAGCCACATCTCCAAACCACTTTGGACCAATGTAGCCTTCTGATCAATGAACATGTTCCTCTAAAAGGAATGATACTGGCTCATGAACAGATGAACCAGATGAACAATATGCTTACGGAGCACACTCCTCCACTGAAACAAAAGTTCTTTTCCAAAGTGCTTCTAAACAAGGAATAACAAGGAAGCAAAATAATGTACAGTGTGTCCAGTAGGTCAAATATGTGCTTGTGTGTAGTGTTGTTTTCCTGTTTTCAGGGAGCAGAACACAGGGAATAACTACTATACTGAGTCTTGGGTATCTTCCTTTTATTAAAACAATTTTTCTTCCTAAATGAAAAGTACAACCAAGCACCATAATGTCTAATGAACAATCAGTCTTTGGCTTAATAAAAGCCTCACTTGGATTCCTTAGTGTGCAGAAGGATGGCATAATTGTTTTGTTTTATTCAGAAAACATGTCCCTCTGATACGGAGTAGAGTATCATTCTTCCATAACAATACCAGGTGGAAAGTATAAGAGGTCAGTGTTTAAAAAAACTTCAAACAATGGACTATCATAGTATAATAAAAGAACATTTTATATAGCTAGTCCATGTTTAACAATGGTTCTATATTCTAGTTCAATTTGTGAAGCTGAGACTCTGGAATCTATTAACTACCCAATCAAACCAATGTTCTTACATTTAATACCCACTAGTGTTAATAAGGCTAAACTGACAAATTATACATACTGTTGCATTTCATTATATTAAAATGACATAATTGATTTCAGTGCTGTATGATGATTTTACAAGTCAGTAGTTAGTTCTCAAACAGATTGTATGGTGCCTTGAGCAGCTGGTTGGGGAGGACAAGTGAAACATTTTGAAATAAATATGGTTTATTCAATGTTTGTGCAGAGGAATCACTAAAAACGATCACAAGTGAATTAACCATTGCTAATTAAACGTCTCCACGAAAATTATGATTAGGTTTTGTTGTTATTTAGTGTCCAAAAACACACAATCACCATTCTATACCCTCCAACCAATGGCATATATCTTTCTTTCAGCTTCTTTTCCAGCCACTACCAAATGTCTATTGTTTTTCCTTTAGTCAAACTGTATGAATATCTAGCCATTCCAGTCAATTTTTGTGTATAGCAAGGCAAGATATAATTTTCTGCACAGAAATACACTGGTTCAGAAATGTTTTAAAGAATGCATTGTTAGCCAGCTCAAATGCACAATATCAGGCTTTCAGTCGACATGGAAGATGTAAGACTTCAGAACCAAATGAATCACATGAGAGACATATACATGCTTTCCACCCCAAAACACTTTTTCCCAAGAGGAGATATAATTAGGACCTAATTAACATATCAGTAGCTGTTACTGCACAATAATCATATATCAGTTGCTAAACATCTTAACCATTAGATTCGTAATGAAAGAAAATCTTTGTATTTAGATAGGGATTAGCCTGAACCTAATATTTCATTTGAACAGACATTTGGAAAATGTTCAGTGATGAACATGAGCTGAAGAGAGTGCAGTGGAGGGCCAGGACAAGGCTGTCCACGCCTCAGAGTCTTCAGTGAAAACCAAATCAGCAAACAGACAGGGTTGTTGAGACCAGGTAGGTTCAAACTTTCATCACAAGGACTGCAAATGACATTTTCATGCCATTCAGGTGAGTTAAGGACCTCGTTACACATTGTGTTTTCTGCATAATGCTAATAATGGGGAAATTCTGGGTGTCTCAGACATGGGAGAAACTTCCTGATTCTCCCATGTACCTGGCTCACTTTCATGAATTTATGCTATCTTGGCCAATCTGAAGTTGTAATTCATGAAGGCAATGAGCAGGTATACTCATGTTGTATACTCATCACAGCTTGGCTTGGCTGTGACAACAGTTTGTTCACTGTGTAGTATGTGGAATACATTCACCAATGAAACAGGGTGTCTCTTTCAAGCATATTTGACATAAACAACATAGCTTAGCTACTTCCAAGCTTAATGTTATTTGTAACTTTCAGACCATTTGTGGGGAGCGGGGGTAGGAGTTATGTGGGGAAAGAGCAAAAGCAAGGTTCAAGTTGTCCAGAAAAATTCAGAGGCAGCTGCAGAACAGATCATGAAAACTGTTCCTGATAGCCACCAACCACCACAGATTTCCCTCTAAATTCTTGGGAACAGTGCTAGATTTTGATGTAATATCATCTCACATGGGGTTTGAAGGAGCAGAAAATGGCCACGAGCCACACCAAGGAGCTCCAACAGTAGCTGGAGCCTTCTGCCTTCAACTCCAATTTTTATGGACACCTGACAAATCAGCCAAAATATTCCAAATTCACTGTCAATAAAAGAATGAGAAAATGAGAGATCTGTTTGTGGACTTCATTCTCTTACTAAGAATCTGAAAATTGGATTTTCATCCTTATTGAAAATGGCACTAACAAAGTATACATGAGTATCTGGACTGCAAATTTACAAAGGACAACACCAGCCAAGCTGACAGATACATTATCAGCTGTCTTCTGTCTGTCATATTCAAAGATAACCAAAAAGCTTTACCAAAATTCCTTTATAGTTAAGGCTTTACACCAAAAGAGAAACCGCTGCAAAAAGAAAAAAAAGTCAATGGATTAAATTATTAATGCATAATAAATATTTAATATATATTAAGACAAACAAACAAATGGCAGTACCATAAAAATGTGGATGTGATTTTGACAATGCGAACCTTGTGAACTACTCAGAGAGCCTTTTGGCTATTGGATGGTATAGAAAGAAAGTAATTAAATAATGTGGAAATCCATACCCTCCACCAACCCATAACTTCATGAAAAAAATCACAAGGCTTTTCATGGAACCAGAATATTCAGATCTCCTTGGGAATGTGGTACATTTCTCATTACTCATACAAAAGCACAATTATGCATAGTCTCAAAGATTATTTTATTGGCTCAATAGAAATGCCATCTTCAATGCAATCATACTTCCACTCAAAGTCAGCAATATCCAAATTAATCAAGAGTATACAAGTAGGTTGTACACTCAGGTATAATCTTATTATGGCCGATGGTAAGACTTCCCAAGTAGCTTTACATCTCAGATTGTCCCATTATTGCATGCCCTAGGCTATGAACAAGAAAAATGTCTCTCAGGTGTTTGAAAATGTTCTGCTACTGTGCATAAGTTAAAGCTCAGACATGTCAGAGTTTTGCAACATAATCATTTCTTCCTCAGTTTCCATGAAATATCCTTGCATGAAGTCCAAGAAATAAGTCAAAAATAACAAAGTACTTCCACCTTCCCCTTCATGGATCACTGCCTTGTCACGGTGAAGGGGCTTCTGTACCACAGTCAAGCTATAAGCTATGCTATACAGGGGCACCCAAGACAGTCAGGTCATAGCAGAGAGCTCTGACAAAAGGTGATCCACTGGAGAAGAAAATAGCAACCCACTCCAGTATCCTTGCCATGAAAACCCCATGGACAGAAGCATAGAGATAAAAGATATGACACTGGAAGATGAGCCCCTCAGGTCGGAAGGTGTCCAGTGTGCTACTGGGGAAGAGTGGAGGGCTAGTACTAATAGCTTCAAAAAGAATGAACTGACAGAGTCAAAGCTTAAGGACACTCAGTTGTGGATGAGTCTGGTGGTGAAAGGAAAGTCCGATGCTCTAAATAAGTATACTGCATAGGAACCTGGAATGTAAGATCTATGAATCAAGGTAAGCTGGACATGGTCAAACATGAGATGACAAGACTGAACATTGACATCTTTGGACTCAGTGAACTAAAATGGACAGAAATGGGTGAATTTAATTGAGATGATCATCATAAATACTACTGTGGGCAAGAGATATCAAGGGAACATTCCATGCAAAGATGGATAAGATAAAGAACAAAAATGGCAGGGACCTAACAGAGGCAGAAGAGATTAAGAACAGGTGGCAAGATTACACAGAAGAACTATGCAAGAAAGATCTTAATGTTGGTTGTAAGCCGCCCCGAGGCTTCGGCGAATGGGGCAGCATAAAAATGTTCTAATAAATAAATAAATAATAATGTCCCTGATGTATTAGAAACATGCAGAAGATTACTGTATGGCGAGGAGTCAGGTTTGACATGTGTCATTTCCCCTCATATTGCCATTATCAAGTGTGTTGATTTATGTTGAGTCTTCAGTTATACAACGGAATGTGTTTTTGTTTTTCATATCTCATTCTACATTCCCCTTGCCAGAAGGGAGTGCTGTGTCCCAGGCGTAGAGCATTCGGGAGGATCCTAGATTAGCTAGCTGGAGTTGTTTGGCTCAGGGGCCAGGTGCCAGGCATGCGTAGAATGGTGGTTTGTGAGCCAGAAGCAGTCAACTATAAAACCAGGGGGGTGAGAGCTTGAGTTTGGGAGCTTCTACACAGATCAGGTGCCCGATGCTGTGTGATTGATGGCCTGGGGTCTCTCTCGCTGCCCAACCGGGGCTCCAGAAGATACTCTTGCAAGGTATAAATGCCATTTTGTTTGCTTGCAGATACTATCATTTCTTAAATAAAGCATTGCTTTTCCTTCACCTACCGGCATGTTTATTGCCTCCAAATCCAAAGAACCCCTGTCGTTTGGCAGAACACCTGATCACCATGATGGGATGGTCACTGGCCTTGAGCCAGACATCCTGGAATGTGACATCAAGTGGGCCTTAGGAAGTCTTAGCAACAACAAAGCTAGTGGAGGAGACAGTATTTCAGCCGAGCTATTCAAAATCCTAAAAGATGATGCAGTAAAAATGCTACATTTAATAAGCCAGCAAATTTGGAAAACTCAACGGTGGCCACAGGATTGGAAAAGGTCAGTTTGCACTCCAATTCCTGAGAAGAGCAATGCCAAAGAATGTTCAAACTACCATACCATTGCGCTCATTTCACATGCTAGCAAAGTTATGCTCAAAATCCTACAAGCTAGGCTCCAGCAGTATGTGGACCAAGAACTACCAGAAGTATAGGCAGGGTTTTGAAGAAGCAGAGGAACTGGAGATCATACGCTGGATCAAGGAGAAAGCTAGGGAGTTCCAGAAAAACAAATAATTCTGCTTCATTGACTACACTAAAGCCTTTGATTGTGTGAATCACAACAAATTGTGACAAGTTCTTAAAGAGATGGGAGTACCAGACCATCTTATTTGTCTCTTGAAAAACCTGCAAGGGGGTCAAGAAGCAACAGTAAGAACTAGACAAGGAACAACTTATTGGTTCAAAATTGGGAAAGGTGTATGGCAAGACTGTATATTATCACCCTGCCTATTTAACTTATATTCATAGTACATCATGTGAAAGGCCAGGATAGATGAATTGCAAGCTGGAATTAAGATTGCCAGGAAAAATATCAACAACCTCAGATATGTAGATGATACCATGGGAGAAAGTGAAAAGGAACTAAAGAGCCTCTTAATGAAGGTGAAAGAGGAGAATGAAAAAGCTGGCTTGAAACTCAACATTAAGAAAACTAAGATCATGGCATCCAGTCCTACCACTTCCTCACAAATAGATGGGGAACAAATGGACTTAGTGACAGATTTTATTTTCTTGAGCTCCAAGATCACTGCAGATGGGGACTGTGGCCAAGAAATTAAACGATGTTTTTCCATGGGAGGAAAGCTACAGCAAACCTAGACAGCATACTAAAAAACGGAGACATCGCTCTGCTGACAAAAGTTCTTATAGTCAAAGCTATGGTTTTCCCATGTTGTAATGTATGGCTGTGAGAGTTCGACCATAAGGAAGTCTGAGTGCTGAAGAATCGATACTTTTTAATTGTGGTGCTGGAGAAGATTCCTGAGAGTACCTTGGAATGCAAAGTGATCAGATCAGTCAATCCTAAAGGAAATCAAACCTGACTGCTCTTTAGAAAGACAGATACTGAAGCTAAAGCTGAAATACTTTGGTCATCTAATGAGAGGGAAGGTCTGGGAACAACTGAAGGCAAAAGGAGAAGGGGATGGCAGAGGATGAGGTGGCTGGATGGGGTCACTGGGGAGGTGGGTGTGGGGTTGAGTGGATTCTGGGGAATGGTGGAGGGCAGGAAAATCTGGAGTAATGTCCATAGTGTCATGAAGAGTTGGACACAGCTTTGTGGTGGAACAGAACAGAACTTTCACCTTATTTCCCTCCCTTGTCCCACAAATTAAAAGCAAACAAACAAACAAACAAACAGAAGCATGGCTGATTTAGTTTTAGCCAATACCTGCAAAAACCACACTTTTGTGCTATATATGAAATGCCAATGACCGAAAGAAGAAAATACCTTTGGCAAGGATTACTTTGCCCATCACAAGTGTTCCAATGACAATCAGTGAAGCTGCAGCCACAGAGACCTCATAACGCAGCTTTGAGATGCTCATCGTCAGCAAAGACAACACTTAACCATTCGGGCCACTGAGCATATTTCCATGACACTTTTGCGCTGCCTAATGACCAAACATCTCCCAAAATAAAACAAAACTGTGATCCAGGACTGACAACATCCTCCAGTACACACTGTGCCTCATGCATAATGTATCTGGTGTGAGAATGTCTCTGCCTCAGCAGTTAAGTGCATTTGTTTCCCTTAAAAGGGGGGCTCGTTTATCTCTAATATCTGGAGCATATCATGCCGAGTTGACAGATAAAAGTTGCAATAAATATTTCTTAGTGGCAAAGTATAGGAGAAAACTATGTTATTAAAATTTATCAAAAAAGAAGAGGTCACAGACTAAATTATAGTTTTTACTTTGGAGGATGTCAAAACAGCCACATTTTTCCCAATGTAGATAAGAAACTTTAATATATCCAACTGTATGTGTGTGTATTCATATTCCTCCATGCTTTGTGTAAGTATTCATATTCCTGTATAGCCTTCCTTCCTCTTCGTATTTTTATAACTACACTGTCTTTCTTTTTCTCAAAGGGCTGAATGCTTTTTGTTTTTGTTTAAAAACTCATCTTCAAGCTTTCCAGTGGGCTTTGTCAAAGGTGTACACAACACAACAGATGTGTTAGACATGATGCACACTTTGAAACGCAATGCAAGAGAGCCTAAGGGACTATTCAGCCTCCTCTTTGAATCAGGGTGCAAAGCCATGGGATGGGAGATCTTTAAGTTCTGGGCAGGTCAGTCTGTTGGTCTCACTAAGGCCCAGCACACTGATGTTATACCCATGCAATTTAATTACGATTTTGCACACTCCCAGTTGCAAAATAAACAACACATGATTGCAGCAGAAACAAAGTCAGAGTATGCATGGCAACACTACCACCAAACAGTGGTACACTACAAGACCCTCACATCCACAGAAAGTGCCATTTGTTGCACAGTGACAGTGTAACACACCCATCATGTCATCCTCTTCAGCACACATGCAACCAGGTAGGCAGGCAGAGAAAGAAGCACCCCTCCCGCTGCTCAGACTTAATTGTTCAGTGAGGTAGAGAGCAGCAACAGATGCCTACAGGCACAACACGAGGCCTCTGCTCAGACAGGCAACAGAAGCCTCCTGACAAACGCAATTTGCCGGAAAAACAGCCAAGGTCAGAAAGCAAAGGAAGGACCGGGATATTGTTCGTAGCCAGTCATTCAGAGGGAGGCCTGCATGAAGAAAAGTTCAAATGTTCCTAACAGGAAAATGTTCCTACACAGACAGTTTTCTATTCACTCCACCACATGCAACCCATATAATGTCTACGTGTGAGGGCTGACCACTTTGCAAGGGAGATATCCTGGAGCAGAAGGAAGGAGGAATCCCAGACCTATTGCTCGCAACCAGTAGCTACCTCATAACTCCATTTTTTGTTTTGTTTTGTTTAGTTGCAAATTTGTGCCCGACCCATCATGACCCCATAGACAACCTTCCTCCAGGCTCTCCTGCCCTCCACCATCCCTCGGTTGTAGCTCCATAGGAAAGAGCAAAAGAATGGGAAAACGGCACATGCAGTACAGGGTCTGTTGAGGGATGCTGCCAAAGTGACTTTCCCATGTCGAAGCATCGGGGTGATCTTCCAGGAATAATAATAATTTGGGGACAATCAGCACCACAACCCAAACCGTACCCAGAGCACTCCCTAAGCAGGCAGCCTGAGCGGCGAAAGGGAGAAAGAAACACGCTGCGGCCTTCGTAGTCTCCCAAGGGCCTAGCTGTGATATGCTTCCTTTTATGGAGACATGCACTGAAAGAACAAGCTGTGTGCAAAATTCCAGAGTCAATTCATGCACTCAGTCTCCTGTAAAAGGCGGGCATACCTAGCCATTCAGAGGAAATAGTGCAGGGAGCAGACCTGTTGACTGCAGGGAACTGGCAGGATACATCAGAAGGCTGCCAGGTTTTTGAGTCCCATCCAGCCTTACTTCCTCATGTTCATGCAGCGTACTACACACTTATCTCCCTCTCT